>NW_007246706.1:459026-469705 GCF_000164805.1 Carlito syrichta | reverse complement strand
TAAAGACCCGTTGTAATTCCCAGTAACACACATTGTTTCTGCATTAGACTGGAGTCCAGTCTCTTTCTTTCTCTCTCTCTCTCTTTCTCTCTTTCTTCTTCCCCCCAATCGCTGATGCCGTCTCCACCTTTGGGGTGCCCTGAACCCAGCTGGAGCTGGTCTCTGGCAAGTGGTGCCCAATATAGATTACAGCAGGTCAGATTACGAGCATTCCAGAAGAGGACATTCTTATGATAGTAACATGGAGTCATGAAGTAGGGACCGGGAAAAACTCAGAGAAAGAGAAAGAGATATGGATCAGAAAAGGTCCCGGAAATCCCCATCTCCTGGGAGAAGAAGCCCAGAACCATCAGTACCCCAGAATTCCTCTGCTCAGGATGAACCTACTGCAAAGAAGAAGAAAGATGAGCTGGATCCTCTTCTTACTCATACTGGTGGAGCATATATTCCCCCTGCAAAGCTCAGGATGATGCAAGAACAGATTACAGATTAAAACAGTTTAGCATACCAGAGGATGAACTGGGAAGCCCTAAAGAAGTTAATCAATGGCCTTATCAACAAAGTCAACATTTCCAATGTAAGTATCATTATTCAAGAGCTTCTTCAAGAAAATATAGTTAGAGGAAGAGAACTGCTTTACAGATCTGTTTTGCAAGCACAGAGTGCTTCTCCAATCTTCATCCATGTTTATGCAGCATTAGTGGCAATTATCAACTCAAAATTTCCACAAACCGGAGAATTAATACTCAAGAGGCTAATTCTTAATTTTCGAAAAGGCTATCAAAGAAATGATAAGCAACTTTGTCTGACTGCTTCAAAATTTGTGGCACATCTTATTAACCAAAATGTGGCACATGAAGTTTTATGCTTAGAGATGCTCACTTTGCTCCTGGAAAGACCAACAGACAATAGTGTTGAAGTTGCTATTGGTTTTCTCAAGGAATGTGACCTCAAATTAACACAAGTGTCACCAAGAGGAATTAACGCTGTATTTGAATGCCTTCGAAACATTCTGCATGAGTCTGAAATTGACAAAAGAGTTCGTGTTTGCTGTATGGAAGGATGGATTCAAGGACCACCCTATTATTCTAGAAGGACTTGACTTAGTGGAAGAAGATGATCAGTTCACTCATATGCTCCCTTTGGAGGATGACTATAATCCAGAAGATGTTCTTAATGTTTTCAAGATGGATGCTAATTTTATGGAGAATGAAGAGAAGTACAAAGCTATTAAGAAGGAAATTCTTGATGAAGGAGACAGTGACTCAAACACAGACCACTGGAAGTAGTGAAGAGGAGGAGGAGGAAGAAGAGGAAGAAGAAGATGAAGAAGGACAAAAAGTGACTATTCATGACAAAACAGAAATTAATCTAGTCTCATTTTGTCAAACAATTTATCTTGCTATTCAATCAAGTTTAGATTTTGAAGAATGTGCTCATAAATTGCTGAAAATGGAGTTTCCTGAAAGCCAAACAAAAGAACTCTGCAACATGATACTTGATTGCTGTGCCCAACAAAGGACATATGAGAAATTTTTTGGCTTGTTAGCTGGGTGATTTTGCTCTCTAAAAAAAGAATATATGGAATCCTTTGAAAGTATATTCAAAGAACAGTATGATACCATCCATCGCTTAGAAACAAACAAATTGAGAAATGTTGCTAAGATGTTTGCTCACCTTTTATACACTGATTCACTTACATGGAGTGTTCTGGAATGTATAAAACTGAGTGAAGAAACCACCACATCATCCAGTAGAATTTTTGTTAAAATACTTTTTCAGGAACTGTGTGAATACATGGGTCTTCCTAAACTTAATGTAAGATTAAAGGATGAAACCCTCCAGTCATTCTTTGAAGGATTATTACCCCAAGATAATCCAAGAAACACTCGGTTTGCCATCACCTTCTTTACCTCTATAGGTCTTGGAGGGTTAACAGATGAATTACGTGAGCATCTCAAAAATACACCAAAGGTCATCATGGCACAGAAACCAGATGTTGAACAAAATAAATCCTCCCCATCCTCTTCCTCTTCGGCATCCTCCTCTTCAGAGTCTGACTCCTCTGACTCTGATTCTGACAGCAGTGATAGCAGTTCAGAATCTTCCAGTGACAAGAACGAGTCTTTGTCTACCAGTAGTCATAGCTTTGCCTCAGCTAAAGACTTAAGAAAAAAGGGACAAGGGAAGACCAGACGTAAAGAAGTAGATAAGTTGATCAGGAATCAAACACATGATAGGAGACAAAAAGAAAGAAGACCAGAACAGAGGCATGAGGAGACAAGGACTGAGAAAGAAAGAAGGTCAGAAAAATACAGAGATCAGAATTTAAGCAATTCAAATTGGAGAGATCCTATCACAAAATACATATCAGATAGAGGTGTTCCTTCCAAACGAAATAATTACAGTAGAGTTGTGAATGACAGAGACCAAGAAATGCACATAGATTTGGAAAATAAGCATAATGATCCCAAAAAGAAGAGAGCAAAGAGAAGGAATTCTTTTTCTGAAAATGAGAAGCACAGACACTGAAATAAGGACAATGAAATTTTTAGAAGAAAAGATAGATCCAAGTCAAGGGAAATGAGTAGGAAACATTCAGGCTCTAGAAGCGATGAAGATAGATATCAGAATGGTGCCGAGAGGCGATGGGAAAAATCTAGCAGATACTCTGAACAGTCCAGAGAATCAAGAAGAAATCAGGATCGGTGAAGAGAAAAGTCTCCAACAAAGCAAAAATAATTCTACAAAATGACATAAACTGGACATGCCTTCTATTCATTCAGTTGAAGCAAATTATTTTTTACATTGATTGATAAATTTTATAGAGAACTCTTGTATAAAGTACCAGTTTGTATTTGTACATTTAAAAAATGTTTTCATTGTAATATGTTTTATAATTGAGACATTTCAAGGCCTTACACGTAAAATTATTTGGAGTTTCACCAGAAGGAAATGTTAAACCTATGGTAAAATGGAAGGATCTTCTCACAGGCCAATGGCGAGGGCCTGATATATTACTAACCTGTGGGAGAGAATATGCTTGCATATTTCCACAGGATGCATCAACTCCTGTTTGGATTCCTGATCGATTCATTCAAAATGCCCCTGCTAACCTAAAGACTGAGATGAGTGGCATGAATCCTGTTGAATCAAAGGAATAGACCGGAGAAAAATGTAAACAAAATAAGGGTTTTCACTTCCTTTGTCCTCTCCTATTCCGCCTATAACTCCAATTCCTGCCTTTCCTACTACTCTTGTTTCTTGTAATCTGTTCTGTGAGTCCCTTCACCTTTATCTGAGAAGGAAGGGCAGGCGTCTATGGCCGTGGTGACTAGCTCTGACTTTCAGTCTTTCTCTTTTACTTTTGGAGAAGGGGCAAGTGCAAAAGGCCACAGCACCTGACCCCATCCTCCAGTCTTTCTCTTTTACCTTTGGAGAAGGGGTGGGTGCCAAAGGCCATGGCACCTAACCCCAACCTCCAGACTTCTCACCCCCCCCACATGTCTCTTCTCAAGGGGATGGCTTGGACAAAAGGATGTTAAAAATTCTTCTTTGTTGTCTTCTTATGATAAATTTCTCTCAAGTTCAACTTTCCCAGATGGAAGTAAAGGAATCATATAAGTGAATCCTGTTAGCTAACTACGGAATAGGTGTTAATAAGCAGACTAGACTGGAAGGACAAGTTCTTTTGGATGTATTTTATCTCTCAGTCAGCACTGGCGCAAACTCCAAAAATTAGAAAAGGGCCCACAAACGCCTCAACTATAACTATTGGACACAGCCTTTAAAGTCTTTAGCAACTGGGAGGAGAAAAGAATGCGGGACCAAAAACAAGACAAACTTACTGTGTGCAGTCCGAGACATCGAGGTGGGAGAAGAGCTCACCATCTGCTACCTGGATATGCTGATGACCAGTGAGGAGTGCCGGAAGCAGCTGAGGGACCAATACTGCTTTAAGTGTGACTGTATCTGATGCCAAGCCCAGGACAAGGTAGTCTGCAACTCTTTCACCATCTGTACTGCAGAAATGCAGGAAGTGGGTGTTGGCCTGTATCCTAGTATGTCTTTGCTCAATCACAGCTGTGACCGTAACTGTTCAATTGTGCTTAATGGACACCACCTCTCAGCGTACCTGCTCGCCCCTTCAATGATATGGAAAAGGACTGGTCACTCATCCAGCGAGATACTGGCTTCCTGAAATGGAGAGACTGTGCTTATAACTCTAAGGTGGACTATACTGTACCTGGTGAAAGACTATATATTAGTGACTGGACTTTTAATGGCTCTATGCTTGCTGCAACTAGCAGGCACTCCAATAAATGGGTACCAGACAAGCCATTCAACCTCATTTGTGGAGAGCCCTCTCAGCCCTTCAATCAGTCAGCCTGTCTAGGCCTGTTGGACAAACTCAGCAGTACCACATTAGGGATGCTTGCAGCTCTCTTTTGTGTTTTTAGTATGAAATAAGTACTAAGTTGTTAAAATTGAGTATCATAGCAATGTTTATAAGGTGTCTTGTACTGGGTGGATTTTTAACTAATTGTTTAACTAATGCCTTTTACGAAGGTTTTGTTATTCTTGAGCAGCCATCTTATTTGATGATTCTTATATAATTGTCATCTCATTGGTATGATGCATATGGTTTACAGATATTGTATGAGGCTAATGCTCTTTTAGAAAGACAGAAAATATTTTTGGCTACTTTTAATTTTAGGAGTTACAGCTTTAATATGTACTTTTGAGCTGTAGCATTATCTTGGGAAGTTCATACAACTACATTTGCTGATCGGCTGTCCAAAAACATTTCTATTGCCATAGCTATTCAGGAAATCATAGACCAGAAGTTGGAAAGTAAGGTTAGTGCTTTGGAGGAAGGAGTTTTAACAGTAGGGCAAGAACTTGTGACCTTAAAAAAGAAATTGACTCTCCAATGTCACTCTGAGTTTAAATCTATCCATACTTGGGACAAAGTAACTTGGAATTTGGAACCATTCAGACCTGAGTATAGACCTTACTAAATTACATCAAGAAATTCAGGCATCATTTGCTAACCAAAAAACATTAATGTCTATACTCATCAATGTGGAAATTTGCAGAGCAGTGATTCTTTTGTTGCTGTGTTTACTCCCAATCATCTTCAGAGTGCTAAAGAAGAGCAATATGGAGTTTTGTGGTTTCGTGCTCAAAAATAAAAAAGGGGGAGATGTTGTGAGCTGGCCACGGAGGCCCACTGAGCGTTAGGGATCAGGAAGGGCCGTTGACCCCAAGACCACTAGGATGCGTTTGGGAGCTATTGACCCTGTTTCCTCCCCGTTTCTACTCAGCACTAACCAGGTTAAGCTCCTATGAACTCAAAACATAAAAACTCTGAGACCGGGATGAACACAAGCTAACTTTAGAAGCTCATTGTTCCCATTCTTCCGCAAACTGAAGTTTTGGCTTTCACACAACTTATAATTCAAACTCGTGTCACATCTAAGAGCCTTAGTATTGGTCACAGGCTTCTGGGTCATGATCTTAGGATTTATTGAAGGTGTAAATTGTAGAATACAGTTTTAGAAGACAGCCATTTGTTGAAAGAATGCGGCTGGGTTACTTGCAGGTAGCCCACTGTGAACTTTGGACTGGGCCACATTCCAAACATTCTGGGATGGGCCACTTTCGTCTGTAAAGTAAATACATAAGCTTCTATAGCATTGTTTAACTTGGCATAAATCAATCAGTTTAGGATGAAAAAGGTTTATAGAATATGTCAGTCATGGATTAGGTTATCCTTTGTTATGGGATTTTAAGATTATCATATGAAAAGGGTTTAAAGGCAATCATTGATTAAGTTTTCATGGATTAAGCTTTCTGGTGGGTGGGGGACCCCTCCTCCCACATCTGACTTTGTGTATAAAAGACCCATTGTAATTCCCAATAAACACTACATCGCTTCTGCACTAGACTGGAGTCCAGTCTCTCTCTCTCTCTCTCTCTCTCTCTCTCTCTCTCTCTCTTTCTCTCTTTCTTCTTCCCCCCAATTGCCGATGCCGTCTCCACCTTTGGGGTACCCTGAGCCCAGCTGAAGCTGGTCTCCAGCACAATCACTTCCTCAAAGCCCCACTCCCAACACTGCAGATCACATTTTAATATGAGATTTGGAGGGGGCAAACATATAAATCATATCAATATAAATGAAATGTCTGCCCTTATTGAGTCTAAATTTTAATGTATACTGATGAGAGGCTGGAGTATTAGATAGTGTATTAGTATCACACAGCAGGTATAAGCTAGGTTATGCCATAGGAGACTACATCCCCAAAACGTATTGGCTTCTGAAAACAAGGGTTTATCTCTCACTTCTACTTCTCACTTTGCTGGTGAGCTAGGTTTCTGCTCCACATTTCTTCACGCTAGGATTCAGGCTGGTACAGTAGCCACTAACTCAAACATTGTTGCTCCTTACAGCATAGAACAAAATTACCCTAGAGAGTCTTGCTAGTAACTCAATGCCTTATCCTGGAAGAGGTAATTCTCATTTCTACTCCCAACTAGTTATGTGGACTTACCCAATCACAAGGAGACAGATATGCCTGGAAGGCAGAGAAGTGAAACTCCTGACAGTTTTAATGACTATTAGAGACACGCATGCTCTGAAAGGGAGAAGGAAAATAGGTAGAATCCTCCAAAGCAGTGAGCTCCCCAAGCTTTGCAGAATAACAGTCTTGGAGCAATGGGCATCCAAGATGAAGCTGGCAGGTGCAAGGTGCCAGGAAAGGGGAGAAAAAAGTTGGAGCAGGGGTTCTATTTTATTTTTTTAGTATCTATCCTGTCTCAGCCACTTTAATTGTATCATATTATTCACACATTTAAATTTAAAGGGTTGAGAAGGAAAACAAAATGTTTAGGTGTGAACAGGAGAGGTATTCCAAAGATAAACTAGACTCCCTGAGCAATCTGATTAAGCAACATGGTACCAGATATAACATGGCACATACAAACGATAGCTATGACCTCTAACTAGGTGAATGTATTCTCCAAGGTTTACCTTGAGTTTCCTACCAGAGATTCAAGGATAAAATATAAAGTATGACTCATAGAAATGCCTAAGACAGTAGGGCATGGTGGCTCACATCTGTATTCCCTTCTTCTTGGGAGGCTGAGACTGAGGTGGGAGGATAGTTTGAGGTCAGGAATTCAAGACAAGCTGGGCCACGTAGCAAGACCCTAATTTCCAAAAAAGAAAGAAATAAAAAGAAAGAAAGGAAGGAAGGAAGGGAAAGAAAGAGAAAAGAAAAGAAACACCTAGTAGAACAAAGTTCACTCTGCTTTCATATCCATAGCTTTAATTAAGGATTTTGTATGACTGTGGTCTGGCTGCAGCCTTTCTACAAATGTCAATGTTCTTCCTACTTTCATTACACAAAGACATGCAGTTTGGAATGAGGCCAGCGAAAGCTTTCCTTTTTCCTCTCTTTCTTTCTTTCTTTTTTTTCCTCTTTTCCTCTTCACTTACTTTTTCCTCCACTTGCTTTCCTAAACTGCTTCTTCTTTATATATCTTTCTGATACTAAACTAATTTGTTAATCTCTCTTCCTCTGGTATTAACAAGATAAAACTCTCTGTGGTTTTCAACTTATAATAATATTTTATTCAGTTATTTTTTCTTTTCTTAATTTTGTAAACATATATTGTCTTGTATCTTAGAATTAAAGAATGCTATAAAAAGTTAAAAGATAAGGATGATATTATCAAGCAAACACATTTTGGAGCAAAGTATTAATATAATGGTGGCTTTGCTAATATACAGATAGCTCAAAGTGTTTGTAAACCAATCCCTAAGTTTTGACATCAATTTTGACCCAGTTTTTGGCATTGAATAGAAAAACACAAACTTGTAAATTGGGCAGTTTTACATTGGCACATGAGTATCACACAGAAAACAAATAGGATTATATCATAAGATCGCTGAAATGAAATAAATATTTTGGAATATAAAACAAGATTGGTCAGAATGCTGTGAAATTACTTGTACAGGAAAATTGGGGGGAGAATATATGATTACAGTCAAAAATTGATTATCAGAGATAATTTTGGAGTGTGGGTAGAAGTGAAGTAGGTTACAGATAACTCCAAACCACACACAGTTCAGATAAAACCACAGTTAACTGTTCATTAACTTGCAGTAGTTAGCCACTTTGCAGATCAATCAAACATCAGATAAACTACAGTTGGGGTCTGGAATGATCTCATCTACCAGTGAGCCTGAATCATTAGGTAGTTGAAGGACAATTCTCCAAGGTACAGAAGTTTAGGAGTCAAACTTTGGGTAGAACTATTGATGGAGTGGATATGGGGCAGCAGGTTGTGTGACTCCAGACCTGGATCCTTGTCCTCCAACCACTGGGTTGCTGATCATCAGGGCTAAGGATCAGAGCTTGACCATATGCCTCTGTGGGGAAGTGACCTAATCCCAAATCCCTACTGCACTTTAACAACCTCTATCTGAAAATAGGCTAGTCTACCTTCAGATAATCAGGAATTAATTGCACACATGCTTGTGTGTGCATTTTAATATATAATTGGAAACAAAAGAAGCTATTTTCCATACTTGAAGGCCTAGAAATTCTGTTAAGAATGTAATAAAAATACTTCTTAGCCTGCATATTTTAGTCTAAATGTAAAAATACAAATAGTATTGAAGAGCATATCTACCAACTGCTTTATATATGCCCAAAGTTGGGAACTTTCAAGTTTTCAGAAACTGATGATTATTTTTTTAAATGAATAGGAATTTACTTTGTAATAAAAATTGAATCATTATCAATTGATTCAAATAACAATACTGAGCACCTATTATACATCAAGTCAGAAAGCATCCACCATTTAAAAATGTAATGAGGCACAACTTTGTAATAAATACTTATATTCTTAATACCAAATATTTAGGACATTATAACCAAAAACTGACAACTATAACACAAAAGCATTTACTAGACATCTAGACATTCAGGACGTAAAATAAAAACACTATAGGAGTAATTAATCAAAGGTTTATTTTCTGAAACAGAGAATATGTTGTAAAAACATTGTACCATAAAGGGAAATTTGATCCATATGCCAAAGTTTCAATTTTTTTGAGAGTCTTTGTCTAAAACAGTGATCAATTTAGTAGTATTGATCAGTACTTTACAGTTTCTTTTCTAGGCTACACTGTTTCTCCTTCTCTTACCTAATTCAAGATATCACCCTTGGAGTATCTTACTCTAGGACATGGTTTGGCAGACTATGGCCTACAGATCAGATCCATGCCTCAAATTATGAATGGCTTTTATAGTTTTAAAAGATTATAAAAAAACAAAGAAGACTATACAATAGACCTACAAGGTATAACATGTTTACTAGCTGCCTATTATAGAAAAAAGTCACTTCTCTCTGTCGAAACCATTCCAAGACGCCTCCTTCTTCTTCACACCTCAAATCCAAAGGAGTGTCTGTCTTTCTAATACCTCTGTCAGACTCCCCTCTTCTTCATCCTATTTTAACCGTCCTCATCTATGACTCCATTACTTCTTACCTAATGTGGTTGTCTGCCTCGAGTCACACCCATCTCCTTCATAGACCCCTACTATAATGTCACCACAATAATATTTTAAAGAGCAAATCTCCAAGTCCTTGTCCATAAGTCTTTTCCTGACATCCCAAAACCACTAGCACCTATACGCTTGGTTCTCTAGTCCCTGCCCTCGTATAGATGTCTATTGCAACACTCTACACTTAAAGGATTTATTTGTATATTAGCTGTCCCACTAACCTGGAAACTCCCTTGAGGGTAGATACAACCACGGTGCCTGCCACACAGAAAATGTGTGAATGAGTTTAATTTAGTGTTTTCAGAGTATAGATTTTAATAGGGTATAAAAAGTCCCCAGGAGTATAGATATCTTTGGAAGGGAAGAGGTAGGTGTATGCTAGCAAGAGGATGTTTGACAAAGTCCAGAAGGAGAATTGAAAACCAACTAGGAGAGCTAAAAACCACCTTCGCATCTGCTTTTCATGCTAATGTCTCCTTCACGAATGCATTTAAATACATAAATTTTTTAATTTAAATTATGCGCAAGACTAAGCTGTGTACTTTACATATTTTGCCAGTTATTTTCATTTTACAAAGTTGGCATGTGTGCGAATATAGAACTGAAAATTGACAGAATGGGTGCATTTTTTACATGGATAACAAGACTTAAAGGAAGGCAGAAAGACAGAAAGAAGATAGGATACACTAGTTACTTCCCTGATTTCATTTTTTTCCTCCAAGCTCCAGAGACAAGGTAATTGCCCTGTCTTTTGAATTCCTTTTTATTAGTCAGGGTATACAATGCTATGCTGCAGTAAAAAAAATATTTACTCTGAAAGTTCATGAGTTTTATACAACTAATGTTTATTTTTTGCCCAATGTAATGAGTGCATTTTTTGTCAGTATGGGGCCCTTTTCCATATGAACACTCAGGATCCTAGGATGATGGTGGTGCCACCAACCAGACTTTTGCCATCTAGGATGTATGGTCTTCTTTCTTTTTTTTTTGAGTTGGAGTCTCACTCTGTCGCCCACACTGGAGTGCAGTGGCCACTCCAGGCCACCGCAGCTTCAACCGGCTGGGCTCTGGCGATCCTTCCGCCTCAGCCTTCCCAGTAGC
>NW_007246706.1:416424-458915 GCF_000164805.1 Carlito syrichta | reverse complement strand
ACCGAGCCCGGCTGTATGGTCTTCTTTCAAAAGAAGAAAGTAAATAAAGACCTCACACTTCGTATATAGTCTATACTATATTCCATTGCTCAGAACTAGTCACATGACCTTGCTTAACCTCAAGGCACTGGAAGTAGGAATGGGAGAAGAGCCAGATATTGGTAAATAAATATTATTGATTTCATAAACATCTGGTAACGGAAACAACCCTTGTCTTGGTTCCAGTTTCATCTTCCTTATACCATAAGTTTATACTGAGATTTTTTTCTAAGCATCCCATTAACTAGTCAAGAAAATAGCAGATATTTATTCCTGGTATAGGTACCTTTTCTGATCATCTGAGCAATAACTCTCTATTGGTTACCTATTTTCCTGATTTCCCTGGAAGAAAGGGAAATAGAACAGTAGCCCATAAATCAGTAATTAAAGGAACATTCTAGAACCCTGAATACTTTTGTATGTGGAAAGGACTAAGGTAGGAGACAGGGTGGAAATTAACTATTGGGAGCTGGGCAACCATGAAACATATTTCTAAACATTCTCATTGCTATGAAGACAAGATTGGAAACTACCAGCTCACTTCTTGTGAGCTTCATGCTAACCTTCTTGGGATCTTCTTTTTCTTTTCTTAACTGCCCTGAATGTCCATTTAGCTTACTTCTTCCTACTACAAATGTTGAAAAGGAGAAGGCCATGTGGTGTCAACTATCATGGCCTCCCAATCTCATAGGAATGCATTAAAAAGGCATTTTCAAAAGCTTTAATCAGTGGTCCTCTGTGCCTTACCCAGATAGCTGAATATCTGAAAGTGGAATGAATATGTGTTGAGCAGGAAGAGATTACTAGAGTGAAGATGAGTCTATATTAAAAAGCATAGAGAAACATCATTTGTTAGCCAAATGGCCTCTTGAGTTATTATCTTTTTTAGGATTGTAAAGTTAATGCAGTACTTACCTGTGGCCAGATTTCTGACCAATCATATCTCCCAGAGAGAAAAGTAAACAGACAAGCACATGAAAAAAAAAAAAAACAGAAATCTATATCAGTTTTGCAAAGGGAGAGGTGGAAAAACAAGTAGAGACTGTTAGCAACATTATCTAATTGCTGAGAGATAAAGGATCGCTGCCCCATGAGATCTTATATGAGTTAAGTGCACAGTATTGTCCTAAAACTTCCAAATCCCAGTTGCCAACCTAGCCTGAGGATGGAGGAAAGATGTCTCTCCTTTATTTGGCATGTTCAATTATGAACTCTTTTCTTCTCTTCCACATATCTGTAGATGAACTTGGGATAATCTCCCATTTGTGAAGGACTCTCCCACCTCTCTCCACTGCCACTGCTTGGAAGGCCTACAAAAGAGATCCCAGACTGCTTCAAGTGTGCAGTTCTTGACTTGCATAGAATGTTTTTAAAATTTGAATTCATTGTTAGTATTTACAATTGAGAAGATTTCATATAAAATTCAAGATACCTGATGACTCTAGTAATACTGTGACTGAATTCCCACATAGCAACTTTTGGTTGAAGTTAAGTAAATTCTGCTGCCTTTCAAGGAGGTGAGACCTCTGCAGCATTCTAATACCTCTGCTCCTCCATTGTCTTGTGAATACTGAAACCAGGCATTTAATTTCAGACTTGCCGTGATGTTTTCTTTGGATTTAAGAAGCAAGTAGCATATTTCTAACTCTCAGACAGTTGCATTTATTTATTTCCTTACCGTGACCCCTTAAATTTTTGAATTTGTAACCTCTGACTAGCAGAACCAAGTTTTAACCAAAGCATCAAGCTAAATAGGGTATTCTTGGACTTTCTTTGTGTGTCCTAGAAGACTATGATTCAGGTATCAGCTTAGATTTGAGAAATCTAGGAGGATGCTTATCCTGCCTTCAATCCAGGCAAAAGGAACTTGAAAATGCACATGTGGCCCAGCCTAACACTTTACATCTGGCAGGGGTGTGGAATGAAGACCTAGCTGGTGTGCATCTGACAAAGGAATTCCCCATGGGTTATCTGATTTGATAGGGCTTTTGGTGGCATGTAACAAAAACAACAATAACAAAACACATTCAAAATGCTGTAACCAAAAAAAGAATGTGTTGGCTCAGTAAGTGAAAAATTCAGATATCTGCATTTAGATGTAACTAGACCAGAGATTGCCATGACACCATTAACACGAGACTTCCATGTCTCCATCCCTTGTCTCCACTTCCTCTGGCTCCACTCTCAGTTAGTCACGGTCACAGGATGGTTGCCAGCATTTCGAGGGGTACTTCCTTCCAGATCCACATCCAGCAGGAGAGAGCATTTACTTTTCTCCTTGCATTCTAGCAAAAGCCTAATCACATCACATCAGCTGTACCTGAGACAGATGGATCCTATCTCTGTGGCCAGGGAAATGCCATTCAGGCACAAGTGATAGGTCAGGTATTCTGCCCAGAACAAAAATGGCTGGTGGGGGTTGAGGGTTGATGGATATCAGGAGAGGAGTGAATGAATGACGAATAGCATCAGTAGCTGATTTCAACTGCATTCAGGCAAGTTCTTAAAAAGGAAATCCACCCCCACCCCCAGCCCAGATATTGATTCATTAAGTGTAAAGCTGGGCCCAGGAATCTTCTTATTTAACAAGATCCCCAGGGATTCTGATGTAAGAAGTTATTAATTCAAACATTGTGAAATACTTTTGAGATTGCAATGTCTTATTACAACTAACAATAAATTTATAATTATGTGCCAAGGACTGCATTGTGTTTTACAGGCATTATTACAAATAATCCTTAAACAACTCTATGAAGTGGATACCATTATTATCCCCATTTTGGGGTGAGAAAGTAAAGCTTAAGAAGTTTAATAATTTTCCTAGTGACAAACAGCAAGCAGCTGAGTCAGGGTTCAAACTCAGGATTGTCTGACTCTATAATAAGTGTTGTTTCTACTCTGCTATAATGTTTATATCCCTTCAGATTTTTATATATGCCACAGATTGAAGGATAACTCATAGATCTGAGAGTTTAATCCTTGTCAGTCTTTAACATGAAGAACAGGCAACTTACTGACAGTATGCAGTAGTATGTGTCACTGTGTTAGGCAAAGTTAATCAAACACTAGTATGTCATTCCTGCTCTGCTATATGCCGTAAGTGGCCTTTGTAAGTTACATCAGCTTTCTGAACCTCAGTTTCTCCTTTTGTAAGGAAGGGACATTGATTTTATTTCACAAGATTGACATAAAAGTTAAATGAATAAGTAAAAGTACCCAAACCACGTGTACCTTCAGAGAACACCAGTTTATTTATTTTTTAATCTGCACATTAAATCATAAGCAACCAGTGGACAATTATTCTCCCTATTACCTTGTCATTGCCACTGATTTATTGAGTTTCACTGTGGGTACCTCGGCACAGGCTCCAACCAATTCTGGACAACTTGGAGTCTTCAGAATATTTGTGATGCCCATGGCAGCTGGTCTTTGCATTTGAGAGCAGTGCTCAGAGATTGGAAAGAGGGGACAGGACAAATATTTATTAAGTGATTACTATGTGGCAGGCATATTTTGGAAAATATTTTGCTAAGTTTTAATAGCAATATTACATTGTATAGATGAAGAAGTTATTTGCCCAAGGTCACTCTGCTAGAAAAATAGAGGGTCAGAATTTGAGTTCCTCACATATCCCAGTGACTCCACAACTTGTGGACTTTTCTAAATATGTTGTATCTTTGTAAAAGTGAAGCCCTCATCATAGATATAAACTTTTCACCTAATCCTGACTCTACTTGAATGAACTTTATTAGTGAATACCTTGGTATACTTAGCATATTAATGCTCAAAACCAGAACAGAAGTAATCCTCAAAAGGAATACTGGTAATTTTACTGATGAGACTTATAATACTGGAGAAAAATTGATTATGGCAATGATAAACATGTCTTCTTTTAAATAAAGTTCTAATTGGCCTTTTTCTTACTCTGGGCTAAAAACTAGGAGTGCAAACTAATCCAATGCTAATGTAATAAGTTCCTTAATAAGTAGAACATCACAGGTTTTGAATGCATATCAGTTTTGTCTTTTTGTTACCCTGAAAAGAGAAGATCTTCTGAAATCCTCAGCTGGGTGAGAGCAGGTTTTTATTAAAGAAATGTAATAAATTTGTGATGAAAATATGGGTTTTGCAAAGTTGCCTTTCTCAATTGCTTTGCATTCAATTCCTTCAGAAGAATGGAGGGGAATTAAATTGAATAGGGAAATAAATCACTGCAGTTCCAAAACTTGATCAATTATCTAACAATATTAAGAAACAATATATTTTCTTATGCAATCTATTTTATCTTTCCAAGTGAGTTAACATTGTTCTTTCTGAGGCTCAGGAAGGAAATTCTTTGGTTCTTTTTTTAAACTTACCAAAGTTCAAATACACAATTTTTTCTTTCTGGGGGCCATCATATTCTGAAAGTGGCAGTAATTTTTTTTTTTTTTTCAAACCACATAAGCTACTCTTACCATGCACCTGGAAACAATATCAACATCCTTTTCAGATAATCATTTTCAAACACTGGTTCAAAAAATAGTCCTATTATTATGAAACACAAAGTAACTAAAAGCAACTTACGTGTTCTCAAAATGGCTAGAAATTTGTTCCAAGGTTTTAGTAAGTTGTTAAAGGATGGGACAAATAATGTGAATGTTACTTTTCTTCTTCATAGCTCAATCTCAGATTTTGAGGAGAAAATGATCAAAATGAAACTAACAAAACAAAAATTGTGCCACAAATTCCTCTGAAAGGCACTATATAAACTATGAAGATTTTTTTCCTCAGAATCATAAATGGCAATTGAATTACCAGATTAGCCTACAGAAGCCTACCCATTAATATTCAGTGTGTAAATGCTAGCAACTGGCAAGAGAGAGAGGACACAGGAAACAATTCCTTCTGAGGCACAAAACTAGCTTTATATAAAGTTGTTATTTAGGCAATGAATGTATTTGATACTGCTATTCTTTCTTCCCCCTCATGTCTCCAACCACATCTCACTTTGCCTCTATCCACCAGAAGGGCCTCTGTGACCACATTTTGCCTTGGATGGATCTTGCCCAAAATTTATCTGGACCCCAATAATTCTAGTCTTAAGAACTCATACCCTTCAAAACTACAATCTTCATGCTTTAAGTAAAACTGATCTGTGAATAGTAACCCTTTAACCTTCCTAAGTATGTATGCAGTTAAATCCAAATCAGAACCTACTATAGTGTCCCTTGGTGGGATCATAAGAAATGCAGATTCCCAGATTATGCTCCTAGACATTGTGATTTGAGTAGGTCTAGAAATTTACCTTGCAACCAAGACCCTGGATGCTGATGAAGACTAATTCAGCAAACTAAACTTTGAGAAAAACAATATTAATGGAAATAGCAGAAAAATAATATAAAACATTCAAATAGAATAGGAGAAGAATGCTGTCTTCCACAGTGTCCTCTCCTTGTCCCCATCCACCTCCCCACCACACTCCTCACCCTGAGGATATGGCACCAAGGTTTCCTAGCCAAGAACTTTGCTCCCTGAATCACTAAGACAACCTGTTTTTCCCAAATTGTTGCTTCCTATATCTCCTCAGAAGCAAATGTGTCTTCTTAGTGCATCATATTTTAATCTTAATTGTTCTCACCACAACTTAGTGACAGTCAAATGGTCTGGATGTGAGTAGAGGGAAAAATACACAGAAAGTTGGATGATTATAATTTGGAGACTGCATATATGATATCCCCACACACCCACTCACCCACATCATTACCCCCTTACACCATCCTTACACCACATAAATTTTACCCTAGAGAATTGTCCTACTTGGCAGTGGGAGAGGGTATTCTCCTGTTTGAGAAGTCATTGAAAAGTGTGAAGGATCCCATTTTGTGAACTGTCTTTAGAAGATATTCAAGTATTATTTATGCCTTTGTAACCGTTTTTGTAAAGCTACAGCCTCCTGCATTAAACCACATTTTTTCCTGCCCTCACCCACCCACCCACTTCCAGAATTCTTATCTACCCAGGACCTGAAAACATGATCTTATTTGGAAGTAAGGTCTTTGCAGATGTAATTAAAATATAGTCCTAGATCTTGACAATATTTGTGTGGTTTCTAATCCAATGACTAGAGTCCTTATAAGAAGAGAAAACAGAAACACAAGGACACAGACACAAAAAGAGAAGGTCATGAGATAACAGAGACAGATTTTAGAGTGAAACATCTACAAGACAAGAATTTGCCAAAACCCCCAGAAGCTGGGAGAAATGCATGAGGCCTCCAGGTCTAGTAGAGTAAATTTCTGTTGTTTTAAGCCACCTATTTTGTGATCATTTGTTACAGTGTCTTGAGGAAACTAGCATACCACTTTCCTGGTCTTATCTCACTTTATTTCCTTATCTTTACCAACTCCTCTGGACACAGCCTCCATATCTTGCCTTCCTCTATCCACCCTGCAAGTAGTGCCTTCACCTTTCTTTCAGCCAGTTCAAATCCAGGTAATCCTTCAAGGTCTAGCTCATATAGAACTTTTTCTATAAAATCTTCCCTTACCTCTCACCCCAGCTCCAACTCAGTCTTTCTTTGAATATCTAGTTAATACTATTTGAACAAGCTGTTTATTATGTAAACATATACTAGCATTGACACTGTTTGTTGATTTGAGTCATTAGTTAAATCAAGTGTTGTTATTTAAGTTTTGGGTCTTTATATATTATCTCCTCAACTATTACAAAATATACAATAAAGGATTAACCTTGGCAGGGAGATCTTTGGCCTTTGCCCTTGGCTCCTGGGAGGTAATCTTTAAATCCTTGGAATGTCCTGGATGATCAGAGTGTCTTTGTTTACCTGGGACCTTGAGCCATGCCTGATGGTCTATGCTAACACTATTATATATGGTGAGGGATCTTGTACTACATGGTATCAGGCTGACCTCTGGAGGGGCTGGAAACTAAAATTAGCCACAAGTGGTCATCAATGCAATAAAAGCTTAAGACACCAAAGCTCAAGTGAGCTTCCCTGTGGGCAATATTCTATGTGATTTTCACACATTGCTTTAAGGAGAAATAGGTGCTGTGCACAAGACTATACCAGAGTAGGATCACCAGAAGCTTTGTGCCTTGGTGTCTCCTGAGCCTTGACTTGTCCCTCTTGTCTCTCCCCTCTGCTGATGGTTATCCATATCCTTTCACCATAACAAACTGTAAACATGAGTATGATGGCTTTCTGAGGTCTTTGTGTCCTTCTAGAAAATTATCTATCCTGAGATTTGTTTGGGGGACCCCAACCATACAGTTGGTATGAGAAATAACGGTGGTCTTGGGAATTCCTGAGCTCTACATACTAGTAAAGGAAAGAGACTCTATTAAGTCATACTTAAACATATATGAGAGGGAACCCTCCAAAAAACAGAATGATTTTTTGGAGGACGGGCCCCTTATAATACAAGCTTTCCCTGCTAGTTAAGTGTTCTAGGAACTCATCAACATCAGTGTATTGGCTAGCATTGTTGTGAGAGGCTGCGTTCAGTTTCAGTGAATTTTGGGGGGAGATTCTTTCAGCATGTTTGCCCGTCTCATAATGGGTGATTTACAAGCACACCTGCTCACACCACGCTTAGTGTTCAGCAGGTTTTGATAAAAAATGACATGACCCCTCTGTCCCACCCTCCCTTTTCACCTGATCTCACCCAAGAAACCTTTTTTTGTTTCCCTGGACGAAAAAATTCTCAAAGGAAAACGTTTTACTGATGTGGAAGTGGCAAAACCAAAACGGCAGAAACACTAAAAGGCATTAAAATTGACAAGTTCAAAAACTGTTTTGTGCAGTGGAAAAAGAGTCTTGATAGGTGTATTGCATCAAATGGAGAATACTTTGAAGGTGACTAAAGTTTAAACATGTAAGAATAAACACACAATTTTTTATAAATAAATTCTGGGTTTTTGTGTCCCCCCATACATAAACATAATATCTAACACAGAGTTTAGTGCATATCATTGAATAATTATTTAATTATTTTAACAATGTACTATTTAATCTCATTCTCAAACTCCACTTCTATAGCACCTTAGTTAACAATAACTACTTAAATCTGGAGTAGTGAAGAATGAAAGAGAAAAATCATTTAAGTAAATGTGGTGAGCATTATGGAATTTTACAGTACATGGTAATAACAATGACTATTTGCTAAGAACATATAAAGAAGCATCAAGTATGGTGTTCATCCTTTGCTTGCAATGCCTCTTAATTCTCATAGCAATCATTTGAAGTATCATTGCTAAATATACCTCCCAGACAGATGACAAAATGGATACAAAATTTTTATCAAAATGTATAACTAGTCCACAAATTATATTAATAATATTATTAATTTTAATTTTAAAAATCCATGCACCTTTTTTATCCTACCTCACTTTCTCCATGCTACTTTACAGGCAAATGTCACCACATAGTTCCTTCAACAAGGTTACTGTATCCTTTTTCACCACTTAATTTCTCACACATTCCTTCACCTACTCTCATGACTTAGCTCCACCTTTTCACTTGTCAAGGTCTACAAGTATCTTCTTGCTGCCAAATCCAGCAAATATGGCTTAGTTTTCATAGTACTCATTCTCACAGTTTACTGTATCCTCTTTCTTTAAATAGTTTTTTTCTCTTGACTTTTGATTTTTTTGTTACTTATTAATCTTAGTCTTTTTGATGACATGTGGACTCTACCTAAACTCAATTGTAAATGCTAGCTTTACTGGGACTCCCTTTGGTGCCCTTTAATCTTCTATCTATACTGTCTCCTAGGTGATCTCAGTCTCTTGCTTTACAGACATCACTATGCTGATGATGCCTGAGTTTCCAAGACTAGCCCTGACTTTTCTCTTGTGGTTCAGCCTCGGAAATATGCTTTCTCACTCACCCCTCTTGCCAACATCATATAGATGTGAAAAAGGCAGTAGCTCTCAATGGTACCTCTGTGACTTGACATGGCATCAAGGAAAATTTCCTTCTTTTTGCTCTAATCAACTGGAGTGGGTAAGAAAATTATGAGTCAACACAATTGTTTTTAACAACATGGAAATCTTCATGTGTACATATAAGAGTTTTGTGTGGCATTTCATATTTTTTTAATGTTTAGATTCAATGTAACTTTCTAAAGATCGATGTGACAACTAAACAAAGCCACCAGTTTTTATCCCAATTTAACATAACATCCAAACCCCACAGTCTACAATGTTATCACGTACAGCTCTTGCTTCCTACCCCCACTTGACCACTGTCCTTCTTTCTTCTCCCTGAATGTTATTTTCTGCGTGGGACACTGGTACTTGTTTTTCTCTCTGGCTAGAATACACTTTTTAGTCTGCTATAGCATGTCTGACTCTTTCTTCTCAGTCTTTATGTCTCAAGTCAAATGTCATGCCCTCATTGAGGCTTTTCCTGACCCTTGCTCCAACTGAAGTATGATCCCCAAACTACCCTGTATCACATGACTTTGCTTACTTTCTTAACAGAACGTACCACAATCCATAACATCTTTGATTGTCTATCCACACCCCAGTGTGAGCTCAAGGAGACTAGCTTCCTTGTCTGCCTTGCTCACAGCTGTACCATAGCACTTACAACAGTGTCCAGCCCACAGTGGATCCCCAGTAATTAGTTTGTTCAGTTGATTTGTTTTACTAAATACCTATGCCAGGATTTGAACTTGAGTTGAACTTGACTCCAGAACTCAAGTTTCTAAATATTCTGCTTGGTTAACATTTCATCTAAAATAAGGGGCAATAGATAGTGATGGACAACAGCCATTGGCGTCAGTCAAGGAGGATTTATTGAAGGAGATTTTGATATGGGTAGAAACTTATGGAAGAATACTCCAGGCCAAGTGACCACAGAGAACTAGAAATAAGTTGTATTTGTGAGGCAAATGACTAGAAAAGCTTAATTATAATCTTAATTATGATTATAATGGAATTGATGTTGAATGGTCACAACATAGCCTTTTGGTGGAAAAGTATAATTTAGTCCTATTTTCTCCCAGTTTACATGCCAAATTAAGTTCCTTCTGGAGCTGATCAATTCATTAATACATTTATATAAATGACAAAGCTACAACTTCAACTCATGGTCAACAGGAAGTGAGATGGCAGCTGCTGGTGGCAACCCAACTAGCCTAAAATTTGTTTAAAACCCCAAACCCAGAAGCTAAGAATCTTCCTCTTGTTTCATGTTTGCTTTGAGCTGTATCTTGGGCAATACCTGGTGGACAGACCAAGCAGAACTGGGTGGGGCAACAGAGCATGACAGAGGAAGGTTGAACAAATAAAAAGTTTTCACTTGGCAAATAAATTGATTTAAGCATTCTCCAAAACGTTACTACTTATATATTTCTCATCTTGTTTCCAAGAACATGTCACTTTCATTTTGAAGTCTATTGTTGTTAAATAGGAAAGCCTAATTAATATATAGAAGAAAGTATTATTCACCTCACCCAAACGCCTAGGAAAATATGCTTAGCTACACAAGCCATGACTCACAGATGAAGCTGAGGGCCAACTATAAAACTAACACTCCTACTCAGAGATAATGAAGCATGAAATGGCACCTTAGAATTAAAATTACATTGAGAGAAAATGCCTTTCCCAAACTCAAAAAAAGAAATAGTATTAAAGTGTTGAATAAACTATATAGAATATATTTTCACAGGTCACTAGACAATAATTATGTTGTTTGTAGGGTCTATTTTTCTTTCAATTTATGTGAGTCTTTGCTTTTTCCCAAATGTTACAATATTTCCTGATAATTTCTTATGAAAATAATGTATTGATAGATTTTATTTAAAATCATTTTAGATTTTATTTATTCAGGAAGAAATGCATCTAGGGCTGGAATTTTAGAACATCATATAGCTATTGTAGTCAAATTCTAAATGTATTTTCCTTTGGTTTGAGCTACCCTCATAAAACACTTTAGTTCCTCTGTTTCTTGATGTTTCATGTGTTTTTAGGTTACTTGAATTCAGTTATTTACTCTCTTATCAGTAATCTGAAAACTTCAGCTATTCATCAACTTTCTCCAAATATTGAAGAAATTTGTTCATGATCCAATAAGTAAATAATTCATATATACAAAGCCCAAAGGTATGGCTCTCTGCTCATAAGGGTTATTCAAGAAAGAAAGAAGAAAAAACTTCATTCAAATATTTATCTCTAGATATGCCATATTACATTTACGAACTAATTTTATTCTTATTCTTCTTGATTTTGCTTTATAATTATGTAAAAATGCATACACTTATTCATGATTTTTGCTAATTTTTTAAGAAATTGCAGAAGAATAATACATTTTGTGTAATGGAGTACAAAAAATTAATAGTGATTTTCTTTTTCTACCTAAATAACAGGAAATGTTTCCAATTATTTTTTAGAGGAGGACATTTGGTACAGATAATGTTGCTATAGCAACTTTAGAACAAGGCTTAATTTGGGCCACAGTGAGTGCACCCACTTGTTTTAAATTCATCATTCAGTCTAATCTAGCATTTACATGTAGAACTGCATTTACAAACATAGTAGCAGGAGAGCCTATGTGGAAAACTGTTTAGGGGTACTGTGCCTCACATTTCATTTGCATTGACTGCATTTATTAAAAGCTTATATTACAGTACCAAGAGTCATAATATGTATTAAGAAAGAAAGAAAACCTCACTCCAATTTTACTCAAGATGAAAAGTTATGAAAATCAATTTGATTTTAACAAGTCGCCAAAAATATTTTGACATCCAAATACACTTTACTTTCTAGTGTTAATCCTTATAAAATGTTTAAATGAAGACATTTATTTTGTTTGTCTGAAGAATGATGGTTTAGTTAGTCTGCATTAGCTTATTTCCATTGTAAGGACGCCGTGTACTTGTAAGACACTTGCCAGTATTATGTCGCTTAACAATGAGGATACATTCTGAGAAATGCATTTTTAAGTAATTTCATCACTGCACAAACACCATACAGTGCATTTACACAAACCTGAATGCTATAGGTTACTATACCTAGGCTATATGTTATAGACTATTGCTCTTAGATTATCAACCTGTATGGCATGTAGCTGTACTGAATTCTCTAGACAACTGTAGCACAATGGCAAGTTTTGATAAATATAACACATCTAAACATAGAAAAGGTACAGTAAAAATGTGATATTATAATCTAATGGGATCACAGGTATATACAAGGTCCATTGTTGACAAGAAGTCTCATTATATGACTCATGACTGTACACATATTAGGATTGAGATGGTTGCAAATGAGGATACATGGTTGAAATGTGTCCCCTTCAAAATTCTTCTTGAAGCTTAATCCCCATTGAAATGGCATTAAGAGGCAGGGCCTTTTTGGGAAGTGATTATCACATGAAGGCTCCAACTTCATGAATGAGATTTTCACTGTTATAGAAGGGTTTGAATGGAATACTCTTTTGTTCTTCTGTTTCTTCTGCCATGTGAGAACACAGTGTTCCTCACCTCCAGAGGATATAGCAATAAGGTGCCACCTTGGAAGCAGAAAGCAGCCCTTACCAGGCACCAATCCTGCTAGCACCTTGCTCTGGAACTTCACATCCTCCAGAATTATAGAAAATAAATTTCTGTTCTTTATAAATTACCCAGTTTCAAACATTCTGTTATAGTAGCACAAATGGATTCAGACAGAAATTGATACCAGAGTAGTGGGTTATTGCTGTAACAAATACCTAAAACAGTGGAAGCAGCTTTGGAACTGGGAAATAGGTAGAAAGAATTTAGTGGTACATGCTAGAAAAAGCCTAGATTGCTGTGAATAGAGTGTTAAGTTCAAATCTGGTGATAGCTCAGAATAGGAGAACTGTAAAGAAAGACTCAGTCTTAGAGGTTATCTCAGTAGTTGTGAAAAGAATGTTTGTAGAAATATGAACAACAGTAAAGACCATTCTTATGAGGTCTTAGATGAAAAATGGAAATAGCTTACTGGAAACTGAAAGAAAAGTCCCATTCTTGATGCAAAGTGGTAAAGAAGTTGGCTGACTTGTGTGCATATTCTATTGCTTTGTACAAGGTAGAATTTAAGAGCAATGAACTAGGATATTTGTAGGAAGAAATCTCTAAGCATAGTGTCCAGGGTGATGCACGGCTTCTCTTAACTGTATAGGGTAAAATATGAGAGAAAAGAGAAGGAGTTAAAGAGAGAATCTGTAATCAAAAGGGAAGCAGAACATAAAGATTTGGAAAATTCTGTCTGGCCAGATTGTAAGTTATAAAAAGGTCTGTTTAGGATAGAATACCAAGAAAGTGGCAAAGGGAACTTTTGATAAAAAGATTAGATGCTATGCATCTAGATAAAGAAAAAATGACCCCAAAGGCATTTCAGAGATCTTTAAAGCTGCCTCTCTCATCACAAGCCCAGGGTGCCAGGGCTTTTTATGGCAAAATGATTTGCAGGGAGGGCCCAGGGCACATTGGGACGTTGAGGCTTGCTTCCCAAAGTCAGCTCAAGTCCCTGCTCCTTGCATTCCAGTGCAGTAATCCTAGACCACACCAGCTATGGCTCCAACCGGCCTAGGTAAAGCTCAGGCTGCCACTCTGTAAGGTACAGACTGTAAACCCTGGCAGTGTCCACATGATGCTAACTCTGCAGATGTGCAGAGTACACAAGCTGTGGAGGCATGACTACCTTTACCTAGATTGCAAAGATTTCAAATACCTCAGAGAGGCTCAGGGAACAAGCTGAGAATTGCTGCAGAATTGGGGCCACCGCAAGAAGCCCCCACTAGCACAATGCCACGTGGAGCCGTGGTAGTGAGCTGCCTTTGAGGCCCCAGAACTGTAGAGTCACCAGCATATAGCACCAGCCTGGGAAGACCATGGGTATGTGACTCCAATGCATGAATGCTGAAGTTTGGGCTGCCCCAGCAAATCCATGGCACTGGGGTTGCCTCAGGTTTGGGGAACCCAACATCCACCCCAATGTGTCCAGATGGAAAACAGGACTTGGAGTCAAAGAAGATGATTCTCAAGCCTCAAGATTTAATATTGTTTGCTTTCTTGGATTTTAGACATACTAGGGATCTATTACTCCTTTCTTTTCCATTACTCCCTTTGGAATAGAAATGTCTAATTTAGGCCTGCCTCACCATTTTATTTTGTACATTCATAACTTGTTTGATATCACAGGTACACATCTGGAAATTTGCCTCAGAAGGAATCTTACTGTAAGTCTCTCCAGTATCTTATTTAGGTGGGACTCTAGACTTTAGACTTTTGTGTTGGTGCAGAAATGAGTTAAGACTGGGAGATATTGGGATGGAATGAATGTATTTTGCATGTAAGAAGGACATGAATTTGGGGAGTGGTCAGAGAAGGAATTCTATGACTTAAATGTGTCCCCTCCAAAATTCATATTAAAACTTAATTTCATTGGTGTAGTATTAAGCAGTGGGGTCTTCTGGGGGGAAGGAATACACCATGAGGGTTCCACTCTCATGAAAAGAACTTAATGTCTTACAAAAAGACCAGAGCTAGTTTAAGCCCCCCCTTTTACTTTCCTCCCTTCTACCATTTGAGGACAGAGCAATCATTCCTTTTTTGCCCTTCCATCTCTTCCACCATGAGAGGACACCCAGATGGCATCATCTATGAAGAGCAGGCCTCCATCAGACACTGAACCTGTCAGTGCCTTGATCTTGGACTTCCTAGCATGCAGAACTGTAAGAAATAGATTTCTGTGATTTATAAGTTACCCAGTCTCAAGCATTTTGTTATAGTAGCACAAATAGACTAAGATGCCAGTTATATAAAAGCATGCTGAATGTGCTCTGGTGTTCAGGTTTCACACTCATAAAGGCTAAAATCTTCAACTTATTCTAGGAAAGATTCAGTCTGCTACAGTGAAGGTATTACCTTTAAGACAGCAAATATCTTCATATGCCCTTTTACCTCTGCCTGAAGTTTTTTCTTACCCCTTTATGTTAAACTTCAACTCAAACATTAGGTCTTCTGAAAAACTTTCCCTAATGTGCACTGCAAGGCTCCTTTTTCACCAGAGTGCTGGGTCTAGACTAGACTCTGCTATTTCAAATTATTTATTTGCATATCTGCCTTACTACTAAACAGAGAGTTTCATGAGGAATACTCTCTTCAATTTGGTGTTTTCTTCTTCCCAAACCAAAACAGCACCTGGTATGTAGCAGGTGCTACATACAAATTCAAAAAACATTTGAATTAATCAACACATAGCTAGTGATGAACTACCATGAACCGTAATGAGGGTTATAGGCTTGCCATTTTTATATGGGTCATTAAAGCATAAATATCTATTATTACCTGAAATGATGCCTAAGAGTATAAGAATACAAGGCAATAAATGTTATCTATAAAATAACTAAAACCAACAATAAGGACAATAAGCTAAATGAGAGTTTAGGAGATAGTCAACAGGGAAGAACAGAGACAGTTTTGAGGAAAAAAGATTTGAGTTAAATCATAACCATAATTGGGAATTGGGGTGCTAACCAGAGGCTGTGGAAAAGTTTTTCTAAGAAGAGCAAAAGAAAAGAATGGTGGAGGCAGGGTAATTGATCCTGGAATAGTAAATACACAAATGTTGTGTGGGGGATAGGGGGTGGGGGGTGGGGGAGTGGGGGGAGAAGGTGAGGGGGGAGGGAAAGGGGGGAGGAGATGTGGGGTGGGAAGGGAAGGTGGAGAGGGGGATGAGGGGCGTGCTAAAACTATCTAAAGGAGAAGAGATTGCTTACATTCCAGAAGAGTGGTTAAGTCCAAGTGCCTTTTAAAAAATAGCTATAGAAATTATATAGAAAGGTTTTAAATTATCACTACAGAGAACCAGTGTACAGGCCTAGAACTGGTTCTGATATTTATTATTAACTATTACTTTCCCCTTAGAACATTTTTAAAACAACAATAAATAAAAAAGACATAGCAAAGTAAAAAATGAAATACCAAATTCTTCCTCAAATCTACCATTTCCCCCCAAGACTATATCTAATAGATATTTCACACAATACAGAAATGCAATGAAACAATATATTTTAGGAAAAGGTAAATTTAATTGACATCTCACCTGCCCTTAACCACTAGCTCCAGACTCTTAATCTCAATTTTTAAATCTTTTCATTGATATAATAGAAATACCAAAAACAGATACAGAAAAAAATAGTTATGCACATAAAAGTGAATTGAGGTAATGATGGAGATTTAAAGATCTTCCTCATAGTCCTAGAAAAATAACAGAGGGAGGCTCTGCAACTATGATATCCAAGAATATAAATTTCCTAGAATAAATAAATAGGCTATTGACATATTTGCTCTAAAGTAATCATTACAAATACTCACAAGAAGTTTCAGAAAACAAGTAAAGTTTAAAAGAAATCATTAAAAGGAATAAGTGTGGGAGGTTGTAAATCTAATTTAATGAGAGGTCGAGACATATACCTTCGCATAAAAGACTAATTCTGAGGAGAAGCATTAAATACACATTATGTGGTAGTCTACTATTACAGTAAATGAAGATTGGATTTAGAGAGCAGTAAGGAACCCAGGTGGGGAAGTGACAAGTGGAATAAATATAAAGTCCTAATGTTTAACCTTTAAATCAGTAATCTGGGAGGCTGAAACACACTATGATAGATATAAAAAGCATAGAAAAAATAGCATAAACAGCCATGCACCAAATCAACAAAATATTATGATTCAGGATCAAAAATAGTCTATTGCTAGCAATAAGAAAATTAAAATATGGAGAACTTCACTTTAATAACATGATATTAAAATTTTAGATATAAAAGCAACACAAAATAGAATAGATAATTTTATATTCTTATATCTCAGTAGAACTAAAGATCAATGAGAGGACAATACAGACTTATTTGATACAAAAGTAAGGTAATGAAGCTTCAATAGGAAACTGTCTTCATTAATTAGAAAATTAATTTTATTTGATCACAAAAAAATTTAAATTTGGAGCTTCTCCTACTAAAGCTCTAGAAAAATGGTCTTGCTGATATTTTAGGGGCTGATGTAGTTTGGATATTTTTCCTTTCTAAACCTCATTTTGAAATTTGATACCCAATGTTGGAGATGGGGCCAGGTGGGAGATGTCTGTGTCCTGGGGTTGAATCCCTTATGAATAGCTTGGTGCCACCACTGAGATAATGAGTGAATCCTTGCTCTATTTGCTCCCATTAGAACTGATTGTTAAATAGAGCTTGGCACCTTCTCCTTTCTCTCTTCCTTCTTCTCTTGCCATTTTGTACCTTTGTTACAGTCTGACAGGGTTCTTATGCCCACTGCCCGGGAAAGCCAATATACAGTGACAGCAGCCACTGCCATAGAGAAAGATGTATTTCTCAAATCTGCTTCCCTGAGAATTCAGAGAGTAAAGTTTTTAAAGATAATTTAGTGGGAAGGAGGCTAGAGAATTGGAACTGTTGATTGGTTAGGAAATTGAATCAGAGATGTTGGGATTGTCCTGATGCACCAAGTTGGTTCTTGGCCAAGTCACAGGTCAATAGTCTAGTTGGCGTCAGATGGTCTACCAAAGTGCAGGGTCTGAAAAACATCTCAAGCACTAGTTTTAGGTTTATGTTATCTATAAGAGCAGTTGGGGGAAGTTACAAATCTTGTGAACAATGGATGCAGGACTGGGAATCCCTAATGATTAAAGCTACTTACACCCATTGGCAATTAAACTTCAGGATGCCATCAAGGAAATCCGATGCCTCATTGATTAAGGGATCTTAGGCTCATTGTTTAAGTGAAAATATGTTTATCAACTTCAGGAGCTACTTCCCTACTCCACATGAAGATAATAAATTGTTCTCTATTGAAGTGCCTGTGCAAACCATTATGTAAAGAGGAAGACAAGTTTAGAAACAAACAAATTTGTTCATTTCTAACCACAGCTTCGAATTTGCAGGGTTCCATTCTCTTCTACAGATTTTACCTTGTAACCCTATATTAATATTATGTAGGTGGTTTCACCTGCTCCCCTTCATTTTCTGCCATAAGTAGAAGCTTCCTGAAGACTTTACCATAAGCAGATACTGGCACCATGCTTCTTGTACAACCTGCAGAACTGTGAACTAAATAAACCTCCTTTCCTCAAGTATTTCTTTATAGCAAAAAAATAATCCCAGATCAGGATGCCCTCTAAACTATAGGAGGCAGATAAATTAGTGTCTTTGTTTTTTTAGCCTTACAGAGAATATTGTTTCATCTTTCTAAATATCAATTGTCTTATATTTCTTAAAGTCATTAATTAGAATCCAAGCCTTATTTCACAATAAAACTAAGATGAGTTATATAGAACATATAACAGTATAATATGCCATTTATATATGATTTACCATATTCCAGGTAGTGTGCGAACTACATTCAAAGTGAGTATATTAAACATGTTCAATACAATACCTATGTGATTCTATTGTGCTTGTGCTATTCATTAAACTATTGCCTCTCAGCTCCAAACCTACCCTTAATTCTGTGTTCTGCAAAGATGGAGCTGAACCCTTTAAATGCTTTCGCTTTGCACTATGGTACAAGGCTAAGTTTTGTCAGTACAGGCTGTCAGCAGGACCCGAAAGAGGCAGGGGTGTTTCTTGACCTTGGTCTGCTGTACTGCTCTGGCCAAGCACCTGCACTGAGGGTACCTTCTCCATCTCCAACTCCTACTACAACCAGAAGCTAGCAGCCCCAATGATCAGAAATGTTCTCCAACACCCCATTAGATAGCTTCATAGCCAAATGTCACTGATAAATCATCTCCCTATAGATGGCTTCCTCTGACACCTTCTTGAACCACTTTGCAGCAAGCTAATTCTACTGGCTTTTCCCTGGGTACTCTATCACAGCCCTAAGGTAATGGCTGTCCATTATTAACTTCCATTGTTGCAGTCTGTAGTTCTTTTTACTGCTTGCTCACTAATCCTCTGTTATACCTATTCCCCTATAAAAGTTAATAATTCTTTATATTAAACTTAGTTTGTTCAAATAACTGTAGGGTTTTTGTATCTTGCTTGGAGTCTGACACATAGTGCTTTCATGAGGTAGCAATTAGTAAGCCCATTTTATCTATAGAAAACAGGCTAAGAGAATAACATTCTCAATACCATGTCTAAGAAGTAGAAGAATTGCTATTTGAGACTTGTTTTTGTTTTGTTTTGATTTGTTTTTAACTTCACAATTCAGGTGTTTAACCATTTATGACCAGGTATAATTAAAAGTAGATTCCCTTTATTCTCAGAAGTATCCCAGTTTGTTTGATAAATTATATCACTATCCTAACTATACTATATTAGTTCCCATTTTGTTCAAACCAGTAATTCCCACAACTTTTTATCTCATACTTCTATAATATGATTTACTACCAGCACTTCTGACATCAAATTTGTGTAGGTTTTCCTCACACCAACAACCAATTATCTGCCTCTCTGGACACCAGCTGGGTATCCTATAATTTAATTCAATTCTTAACTAACTACCTGGGGTTAGTATCAGATCCCACAAGTTAAGAGTTCAGTTCCAAAAGATTGCCCCCACTTCAGAAGTCACTCACAAATCTTGGATCCCTAGAGTAACTACACTTCCATCCGACTCAGCTACAAAGTCAGGGGTTCCTATACCTCCCCTTCCCCCATTTCAATAATTTTCAGGAATGGCTCACAGAATTCAGGAAAACGGCTTACTATTACTGGATTCTTATGAAGAAGACAACTCAGGAACAACCAAATGAAAGAGATAAATACTGCAAGATGTAAGGAAAAGGGGTTCGGTTTCCATGTCCTTTCTGGGCATGCCACTTCCCAGCACCTCCAAGTGCTTATCAACCCAGATGCTTTCAGAACCTCACCATCTAGGGGTTCTAATGGAGGCTTTTTAATGTAGACATGAATGATTAAATCATTGGTCATGGATGATCAACTCAATCCCTGATGGTCTGGGGGAGGGACAAGAAGTTCTTGTCTTTGTTTTAATCTTTAATATCTGTCATATACTTTCAAAATGTTTTTTTTTAAGTTTTTTTTTTTTTACAGATTTAAACTTTTTTTAATTTATTTTAAAGATGTGAGGTACAATCTAGGGTTAGGTACATAAGCAGTTATCATACAGGTAAAGTTTTGATCTCCCATCAATCCTCACTTGGTTTGGGATGGAGGGCACATAACTTTCAAATTGTTATTCAACTTTTCATTTCTTCTTCATTTAAAAAGTTTTCTTTTTCATTCTCTATGTGTACTTGCACTTGTGTTCCTTCTAGTTTAGTTTTAATTTCTAAAATTATTTTTCTTTATTTCTGATTCTGTTATGAGTTCTTTCACCTCATTTTTGAGATCTTCTCATTCAGATTTTTGTTTTTATTTTATACCTTGTATTATTTTCTTAATGTCATTTAGCTCATGTTGAAATAATAAGTTACAGCTTTGATCTGTTTTGCAGGCTTATCTTTTTGGCATACTTTCAGTTTATATAGTAATGAGTTGTGTTCTTTATTCTTTTTCTTGATAACCTTGATACTTTTCTGTTGCTCAATTTTATAAAATATTAACTTTCCTGAAATTGTAAAGTTTATTGGTTTATTTATTTTGGTTTTTCTTTTTTTTCTCTCTCTCTCTTCATTCCAATAGCTTTAGGGTACACAAATAGCTTTAGGGGACACAAATAGCTTTTGGTTACATAGATGCATTGTATAGTGGCAAAAAAGCCAGGGCTTTAAGTGTGCCCAACACCTGCACCAGTGCACATTGTATGAGGTGATATCTCATCCCTCCACCCCTTCCCACCCTCCTTTTTTCTTTTTTGTCTTCAATGTACATTATAGTATTCTATATGTCTTTGCAGATCCATGAGAACATGCAATGTTTGGCTTTCTGTTCCTGAATTATTTCACTAAGAATGATGTTCCCCAATTTCATGCAAGTTGCCGCAAAAGACATTATTTCATTCTTTTTAATTGCTGAATAATATTTCCTGGTGTGTGTGTGTGTGTGTGTGTGTGTGTGTGTGTGTGTGTGTGTGTTCATTATCCAGTGGACATGTTCACTATCCACTGAATAGTTGATGGGCATTTAGGTTGATTCTACATCTTTGCAATTGTGAATTGTGCTTTGTTAAACAGTATGAGTGGTTAAATCATTGGCCGTTGATGATTAACTCAATCTCTTAAAGTCTGGGGGAAGTACTGGAAGTTCTAACTTACTAATCATGCCTTGGTCTTTCTAGAGAATAACTCCCATTCTGAAGCCATCTAAGGACCATGAATTATCTCATTAGTATACAAAAAAGTACTCATCATTCTGCAGATTCCCAGAGTCATAAATTCTTGTATCAGGAACTAGGAACTAAAACCAGATACAATAAAAGATATTCATATCAACCTTGTCACTTAATAAATTACAAGAGTTTTAGGATCTCTGTGCCAGGAATTGAGAAAGAAGACCAAATACCTATTTCTTATTATACTACAATGTCATAACCCATGCCACAATTGGAAATGAAGGTCACATGGGCATTGTACTCTCTTGCCCACTTCCTTGAACTCCCTTCTCTCACATTCTAGGAAGTCCACTTCAGGCCAAGTGAGAGAGATGTTTATACGGAAAATAACTTTGAATCAACTCTAATTTATTATGAAAGCAGATTTTCCACAATTTTTTTCTGCATTGTCTACTATTAGTAACTAATTACTTATGAAACAGCTGATTAGGACATATGTGTTGAAAAAAATGGTTATTCTAATCCATTTACAAAGGAAACAATCTTATATGTAAGCTAAAGTTTCTAAATTCCTTTATATGGGTAATTGGATTCAATCTGCTTTCTCCACTACAAGATCTCATTGCGGTGGTCCCTATACCTATCACTATATCCCCCCATGAAATAAAGTCTGTCTTATCATCTTAAAAACATTTCTTTACATAATATACAATTTACTATATACAATATAACAAAATTATTAATATCTAATTTATACTTTATTAATATACAAAGTCTATTGTGGTTTGAGTTTTTTTGTTGTTTGTTTTTGCTTTGTTTTGTTTTTTTAGTTGGAATTTCACTCCATCACCCAGATTGGAGTGCAGTGGCACATTCACGGCCACCCCAGTGTCAGCCTGCTGGGCTCCGACAATCCTTCTGCCTTAGCCTTCCAAGTAGCTAGAATTACAGGCATGCTACCACACCTGGCTAATTTTTGATTTATTGTAGAGACGAGGTCTGGCCAGGTTGCCTGGGCTGGTCTTGAACCCATGGGCTCAGGCAATCCACTTGCATCAGTTTCCCAAAGTGCTGGGATAACAGGCTGAGCCACCAAGCCCAGCTATTGTTTTATTAATACACTTTTAAAAAATTGATGATTCTAAGGATGCCAAATAACATCTCAAGCAGAACAATTGTTTTGATGCTTTACCACTATCAGAACATCCTGGATATTTACTTTTTACATGTAAATAGCTCATGTAGAGAAAGGACTCTAGATATCAAAAACACACATACCATAGTACACCTCACTGAGAACATTCTATAGTAAATTAAAAGTAAATTAAAAATTAAGGAACCTTGACTGTACATCTTCAGATAAACTACTAATTTTTTTCAATAAAGCTTCCTTATTAGTATGCTGAGAACTTTCAAAGCTTTTCCATGGTTATAAAATGCAATTTATTCTAGCTTTGAAAAAAATTTTTTGTAAAAATGGGATCTTGATATGTTGCCCAGGCTGGTCTTGTAATTTGAGAATGGGATAGTGTGGCATAACAGAGGCTCAATAACTAAATAACCAATAGATTTGTTGCATAAATAGATGCATACTTTTCCTTCATATAAGCATCATCTCCAGTTAAGCAATATTATATGATCTAAGCATCTAAATTATGCAAGGCATTGATGATTTCAGATTCCCATTTGGAGCTAGGGGAAGCATATTGAGAATCCAAATGTGTTGCCTTAAGGATTGTGTGGCCCACATGTTTGAGTAGGGATAAAACGACTTACATTGGGCCTTGATTCACCAGGAGTCTATCCTTGGACGAGCAGCTGTGACCTGTCACTCTTTTGAGGTTTGGCCACATGCTTTTCAACAGAGCTTTGGTTTGCACGAGCCGCTGCATCAGCTTGCTGCTTACTAGTGGGCTCTGCCTCCCTTAAGATATTTAATATCTATCACAGAGGTACCAAATGCCTGACAGCAAAAGAATACTAATGAGTGCTGTAGAGGCAGGTTTAGGAAAGATTACAGAAATTGTTTACAGAAGGCTTAAAGTGGATGTTATACTAACTGCTCACATGGGTCTCTTTTGATTGCTTCCAGAAATAAGATATTGTTCATGTGATTATTTAGTGTCATTTGGTGATTTGGATACTTTCCAGATATTGTAGATATTGCAGATATTCCAGAAATCTTCTACTCTATTCTAGAATCACAAAACAGTTGGTAGGGTTGAAAATTTCTTGAATGCTTAGCAGAGTATCTCTAGTTCTCAAGGCCCAGTTCTCAGCATGAATATGCATTCGAAAAATACTTTGAATGTTTCCCCTTAGTGAATGTTTGTGCTGATTGTAATGCAGAGAGTGTATTTCTATGGTCATGCAACCTCATTTTAGTAATTGTGTTTCTGAACAAGGGACCATAATATATCCATAATAAAAATAAATATGATCCAATGACAATGTATTACATGTATCTTTCAGAGATATATGTTTCCAGTGTAATGTTTGGATATTTAGAGCCATTATTTCTGCAAATTACAATAAAAAAAATTTTAAGAGAAAATAAGTGATCCGTGCTATAGAAAATACGGTGGATAATAAATTTAGCATCACAATAAGAATTTAATCAAGAAGTTAGGATGTATGAAAATAAACCCTTAGCTGGATTTGATTTTTGAAAAAGCTATGTGCCTTTTATTTCTCTGTAAATTAATGGATACTTTATCGATTATACAAGAATTAGGACTAGGGAAACAAATCAACTGTGTGTACTTCTCGTCTGCCACATTTTACTGATGTGACAAGAAGTTAACCTCCAGCCCATTTTTGACCCCTCATCCTGATGGTCAGGCAGTACTGGTTTTTGTTTGTTCAACTATTTCAATGTCAAAACCATGCCTGGATTGTCCAAGCCTTTCAGTTAGTAGTTTGGTACAGGGCAGGAATAAAGAAAAAAAAATTTGATGCATAATATTAATAGCAGTGGTATGGGTCGGGGAGCTGTAAGGTGTGACTACTTAAGCTGCTAAAAAGCTGAAAAGAGCAATAAGCAATTGTTAGGTAATAAAAAAAATTCAGTAATTGCTGGTTCCACTGCCTAAGCCATAGCAAGCAAAATATTCTACATCCCATTATATATTTTGTGATCCATCTCATCCCCCATGAGACAGAGATTAATACTGCAATACCAAGAAGGAAAATGTGATTACACCAGATTTTATTGTAATACCATTATCGATTTGTTGCCATAATAATGTAGAATGCACATTGCTTTACTTCAGTAAGTTTTTATTTTTCTACATTCTCCCCTAGAGATTTGAGAACCTACATGTCTATAAAATTACAATCTCGATTCTGCAATTGAAAAGCTTATCTATTGTTCTAAAGTTACATTTAATCTGACTATACAGGTAGTCATAAACTATCATGATAATAGAATTATACATCTAGTATTATAAATATTTCATCATTGGGCTCCTGTCTCAAGCATACTTTAAAATGTAAGGTATATCAAGACATACTGAGGTTTTTGGATTTTTTTTCCTCTATCATAGTCATTTTTATGTGTGGGATGAAATAGATTTTGCAGTATTATAGATTTCAAGCTTAGACATCTAAAAAGCAGTGAGGCCAGCCTTTCTCTCACTAACTCGCTTTAAAATATAAGCCATGTTTCAGTTAATCTTATTAAAACAAAACAAAGAAGCCTTTTACAGTGTTCTAGTTTTTCTATCATTGATTGCCATAAAAGATACATTTCCTTCTCATATTTTTGCTTATTCCTTTGCCAATACTAATATTTTGTTAATACAATCAAACTTTACCACAAATGATTACTTAATAAGCTGATTCAGTATTACATTTTATGTAGTAGGAACCTTTGTAATACAAATAAGATTCTTTGTCCAGTCTTCTATTCTCCACCATTCTCTACCAAGACCACTGCATCTGTTTTCATGGCTTTACATGTTCCTTACTTAGGGTTAGTTTCCACATTTGTATCTCTAGTTCAGATTTTTTTTTCTCTGAGTTAAACTCCTATGGTCAACTGGTAAGTTGACATGAGATGTTTCAAAGGCACCTCAAACTTTACACATCCAAAGGGAAGCTTTTGATCTCTCTTCAAAACTACTCCTCTTCCTCTTCCTCATCTCCTTAATTGTCTTTATCAGTATTCATCCAGTTGCCGATGTTAGAAAGCTAGGAATTAGCCTAGGTTTTTCCCTTCTCCTCATTCCATCAGCAACTTCCAGCGGTTCTGTCCCCAAGACATATTCCAAATTCATCCGCTCTGCTCCACACCCAACGTCACTTCCCCTGCCCTCATCATGACATGGATACTGGTGTCCACTTATGGTGTCCTCTTACCCTTTCCTTGTATAGCAAACGAAATATTATTTTAAAACATCAGTTAGGATATGTCACACTGCAATTTCACTTCAAATAAAATTACAAACCCTTAATGTCATATTTAAAATAAAATCTAAACTTCTTGCCCTGGCTTGCAAAGTCTGGCCTCTACCCACTTCGGCAACATTATTTCCCATGAACTTCCCTCCACTGAAAATGCTCGCTCCTCAGGGATTGTGTGCGTGCTCTTCCACCATTTAGAATGCTCTGTGAATTTTTCTTCACTTTCCAGGTCTCAGTTTAAATATTACCTGTCTGAAAAGGTTTCTTCCTGACCACCTTTATTGAAGTATGGGTCCCAGGTACTGCACCATTATTTTCTTTCACAGTCTTGCCTGTTTCCTTAACACTTTTCAAAAATCTGTGCTTCTTTATCTAACGTATTCACTTTCTAATTATTTATTTTTCTCTCTGGGTTAAGAGCTCTATTAAGGCAGGGATATTGTCTACTTTGTTTATCCTTACAACTACAGAGCCCAACAGTGTCAGCCTAACAGTGTCAGAAAATGATGAATAAATGAGCAGAAAGACTGACATTACCTGGATCTTCATTTACTGCAGTCTCATTTGTCACTGCTTATTCACTTTTATTTCAATCATCTACTTTATGTCCTTCATCCAAAATAAACATTTCAAATATATTTTAAATGATATTACTTTATAACCATTGACTTAACTTTTAAAATAAAAAAAGATGTTATTCACTTATCTTCTAAGTATTTTAATTCTGTAACTTAGTCCTTGTCTTCAGAAATCAAGTATATTAGTGACAAATGACCATAATACTCCAGTGACTTAATGCAATAAAAGTCTATTTCGTTCTACTCTTGCTCCACATCCAGGCATATTAGTAGAGGCTCTACGGCACATAGTCCCATTCAGGGATGCAAGTGGACGAACAGAGGTCTCACCATCTTACAAATGCACAGTGGATCGTAGTTCTTCCTGAGTTTTAATGGATGAGAAAAGAGAAACTAGAAATTGCATATGCCTTTTCCTTAATCCAGAAGTAGCACACCACACTTCTGCTCACACTTCATTGACCACCACTTGTGGCATGGTCCTGCCTAACTGCAAGAGGAGAAGTAAGTGATAAACTTAAGAAGCATTCCTCTCTCTGTCACTTCCACTATACTATCCAAATGGTATATTCACAGTCTTGAAGTTTCCAGAATTCTTTGCTTTTCTATGATCTATTAAGGATGTGTGTAAGTGTGTATATGGCTCAGCTTAAATATATGGAACTTATTATGTAATGTAATTCAATGAGCAGTTAATATGCACAACACATGGAGCAAAACCTTGAAAGATCACATGTTCTATAGCATATTGTATAATTAGTGTTTATACAATAATAGTGCAATAAGGTAGCAGTGGGTAAAAAAATATATAAAATGAGAAACATGAAAAAAATTATTTAGCCAGCCATAGAAGTAAATACTACCTCAAGTGCAATTTTTTCTTTCAATCTAACAAAAACATATATGCATAAAAATAAAAAAGAGAAAATTACCAATGGATATCCATTGCTTTCTAGATCAAAAACTTTTTACTGTAACTGTCAGTCATCCATCACAAGGTAATAATACCTTGTGTGCACTACTTTTAAAAAATAAATCAGTATTTGTGCCAAAGATTTGGTTGAGCTGTAGCAATGGAAAAATGAAAACGATATGGTCTCTGACTTCTAGAAATCTACATGAGGAGGACTGATTTTTAAATGGTAAAGTATAGTGTGATAATTATCACAAGAAAAGTATCTGCATATGCTGTAGAAACAGGAGAGAGTTAGGCAAGGCTTCATAGAAATGTCAACGTTTGATCAGTATCTTAAAGACAAAACTGGCAGAAGAGAATAGGGAGTGGGGATTCCAATACAAATCACAGGACCAAGCTCCAGAAAAGGGTTTGTCCCCAACTATGTTGCATATCAATACAAGTTCCATGTACACATCTTTAGTCAGTCATCCTTACTAGGGAGCATCCCAAAGAAATTTTGGTAGCTTCACTGAGGGCATGTTTATAAGGTATAGAAAAAAGTTGAAAGTATTCTATAAAAGAGCATAACAACCGTACAAAGTCACAGGGAAATTAAAGAACATCGTGACTATCATATAGAGAAACATGAAAAGGCTGTGAGTGTCTAAACCTCTCACACAATGTCAGTGGGAAGGCAAAAATACAACTTCTATGGAGAACTTGGCAACCTCTAGCAAAATTGCATACATATTGTCATTTGACTCAGCAACTCCCTTTCTAGGAATCTATCCCAAAACTGACATTGGCAAAAACATAAAAGACATTATGTACAAGGTATTGATTACAGTGCTATTTTAAAAACCAAAAATACAGAAACAAAACAGGAAACTGCAACAGGCACTGTCTGAATTAACTATGATTGGATTATCCAATGTAGACTCTGCAGCAAAAAGGAATGGAGACTATCTTTATCCACTACCATGAAATATCTCTACCTTTTTAAGCAAAAGAGGAAAATGGGAACCTAGAAGAGATGCAAGTATTTAGATTTAACATATAAAATTGCTATTTTTTATGTTAAAAAACAGTCAAATATCAGCGATTTGATGTAGTTCAACCTAACATGTATGTGTTTGTCCATATTTTTAAAAATGGAAAGACAAAAGTTTTAAATGATGGTTTCAAGATAGAATAACATATATATCATGGACACTTTCAGCTTACTCTTGTTTTCAAAATACAATTATTAACAGAACCCACTTTCACTCTTGAAAGTGTCCCAGTGTAGACCAAAATTTTATGGTGCTATAGGAGAATGGAGGTAAAAAGAGTGGAGAGAGATGGAGATGAAGAAATAAATGTATGAAGAACAGGATTATAAGTTTGACTTCTTTGAGGTTATCCTTTGTTATGGGATTTTAAGATTAAAAAAGATTTAAAAAAATAAAAAAAATAAGTTCGACTTCTTTGAACATATTCTGTCAACTTAAATTTGAAAACATGTAAATATTTTAAATAGTTATAAAAATTAATTTAGAAAACATTTCCTGAAAATCAAAAGTAAAGTGAAATAAATAAATCCACATTTATATCACTTGGTGGCATAACCATACAGAAACCATTTAAAATGGCATAAAAATGCAATGATGTGACTGCAGTTCCCCAGTGGGGGAAAAATTGCCTTATAAACACATTGTAAATTGTTTTCATGAATTATATTATTGTTAGTATTTTATGTATAGTGTAGAATAAAGCAAATGAATAATTATATTGTTGTCATTAAAAACAAACATTTCTAGCATAGGGGAAAAGATAAAGATTTGGAATCAATAGGTTAGACAAATATTCAATGTTCTGAATTTGAATTCAAAGTTTCAGCATTAATTCAGGATGCATTCTATCTTAAAAAAAACAAACAAAAAATGTATTTCTTGCCAGTTCTCTGAAAAGGCCTAGAAATTATGACCAATTCAGTAACTGTGAGCATCCTGAATGACCACATTGTAGTCACTAATATGAATTCTTTCTAAAAGGAGCCAGAGATCCTTGAAGAAAATGGATGCCTACAAGTTGAGATAGAAAAAGTCCAAGATAAGCCTGAAAATTGTCATGCCAGAAAGCAAAGAAGCTACTAAAGACCATTAGAGTCTAATAAAAAGGATTCAGGAGGCAACTTAAATAGAATCTCACTAGTCAAAGTGAATGGAGAAAGCAAGCATTTATCCTTTCTCTCCTTAATTAACTATACCTCGAGATAAGCATTGCGTCATAATGGGAAATTTCCTCTTATGGAAGTGCTCCAAGTGGTAAATGACAAAACAGTTTTAGAATTAGGATATTGCCAGTTTGCAATTCTGAATGAATTAATGCATCTGGAAAACGATCATCAATAGCTAAGAATATAAAAAGAGTTGTAATTAGATATTATATAACTCTTGAGGAAGTACACACCACCTCTGAAGTAGTCTGATAATGCATTTAGAGTCAACAATCAATCAATGCACAGGAAATACAACGGACACCACAGGCATGCAATCAGCAAAATCCAGACTGTGGAAAAAAATCTATAAGAAAACTACTTGGTTTCTTCAGCAAACAAACAAGTGTAAGGGGAGGAAAAAAAGGCAGGTGGAATCTATAGATTTAAAGAGATCTAAGAAATTATTAGATAATTACAATGTAGAGACTTCAAGTAAACAAAATGTAAAGAACAAAAAATTGGCTGGGCGCAAGGGCTCATGCCTATAATCCCAATACTTTGGAATGACCAAGCAAGAGGATTGTTTAACCCAGGAGTCTGAAACCAGCCTAGGTAACATAATGAGACGTCACCTCACAAAAAATAAAAAAATTTAGCCGGGCATGATTGCGCACACCTGTAGTTTACGTTATTTGGGAGGTTAAGGCAGAGGATTGCCTGAGTCCAGGAGGTAGAATGTGGTGAGCACTGATCACACCACTGAAAGAAAGAAAGAAGAAGGAAGGAGGGAAGGAAGGAAGGAAGGAAGGAAGGAAGGAAGGAAGGAAGGAAGGAAGGAAGGAAAATAATCAGAGAATGTGAATACTAACTTGATATTTAATTATTGTTTAATTTTTAATGTGTGATAATGACATTGTGATTACCTTTTTAAAGACTCCCGCATATTTTCCCTTGCTACAACAAATGCAGTTCTCTAAATAACCTCTTTCCTGTGACAATCTAAATGAAATAGCTCCTTTCCTTAAATTGCTATGTAGTGACACAGATTCCGGAAGTCTTTCTCCAATTTAACACCATCATATCAAACATTCAGCACAATCTGATCTTTTTACTAGACTTTCTAGTTATAACAGATTATTATAAGCATTATACTTTAGGGGGTAAAAAACAGAAAACAAACAAACAGAAACACCATACACAGGACCGGCAGTTGCTAGAGGTCAAAAGAAGCAGTTTTTTTCCTCCTATGGGTCACTCTCTTACACCCTTGGCCTTACCCCACTTTCTCTTCCTGCAGTATCCCACCCACTATCAGACACAGAAGAGCTAAAGCCAAAACCAAAGGTTTAACTCTGGGCTGGCTGTGAGCAGTGGATGGTTGAGGTGTCACCTTGCAAATAATGCCTAAGAAAATTTTAGAATATCTGAGGGTAGGTGCCAATTGGAATATAGGAAAATCAGTTCACATACCAGAACAGAGTGGTAACAACAGGAGGAAAGTTGGAACAGGTGTGGAAGAACTAAGTTTAGCTGAGTAATAAGAATGGAATCCAGGATAAAGATAGAGTCAGGAGAAACAGATGGAGCAAGAGTTGAGCAGTAAGCAATGTAGAATAACTAGAGCAGGAACAGTGTCAGAACCAGAACCAAGGGAAATACAGAAATAAAATATCTGAAGCAACAGAGTTCAGAATGTTACAGGCTTGTTTTGAAAAAGGCTTCCCTGAAGGCACAGGATCATTTCTTAGGCAGTGGCTGGAAGCTTTTATTCAAAACTTTACATGCCTTAGAACTTTGGTTCTGGGTGGGCAGAAAATTATGCATTGGTCACTACACACAACTGCATATTTTTCATTATACTTATTGGCTATACAAAAACTTAATAGCACCGTATCATAAAGTTTAGGCAAGGATTAAATGAAATCAAGTATTAAGCATTTAGTACAGTACTCCCTAAAGCTTAACTTTAAAACAATAGCAACTTAATGTTGAAGAAAGCTTGTGTCTGTAAATTGTCTTATTGAAGGAGGTCACAAAATCCTGTCGTTTCTACTCCCCTAAAGTGTCTAAACATATTTCTCCTTGCCATATCCATTGACATGACCTTAGTTTAAGGCAGTGGTCCCTCAAAGTGTGATCCAGAGATCTTTGGGAGACCCTAAAACTCTTTCAGAGGCCCTATGAGGCCAAAACCAGTTTATAGTAATATGAAAATATTATTTGCTTATTAGACTCTCATTCTCTTCCAAATATTAGCAGAATTTTCTGGAAGCTATATAATATGTGATATCATCAGAGTGATGATTAATATAATGTGTGTTTGTGTATTCTTGTGTTTTAAATTTTTCATGTATTGTGCTTCTAATACCTTAAAGATCAATAGATATAGCCCAATAACCAGAAATTCTTTCAGGTTCTCAATCATTTTTTGAGATTGAGAACTACTACCTTAAAGATTGAGAGCTACTAGTTAAACCATCATCATTTGTTGTCCTAACTTTTCCAATTGTCATCTAATGTTTCCCTGCCTCCTTCTAATTTCTCCAAAGAGTTCAGCATATGGCATTGCCACTAGACATTCCCTGCAAGATGAGTATGGTCATCTGACAATGGGCAACCGGAGGTCAGCAGAAGTGATATATGTGCAACTTCCAGTTCAAGTTGTCTAATAAAAGAAGCTGGTTGCCCTCCACTTTTTTCCTCTTGGTTGCAAGCTGCAAGGTGGGCTAGGGCATGAGGAGCCAGGATCAGCATGTGGGGAAAAATCATACCTACAAGCTCCAGATTGTCTGCCAAAGTCTGTAGTTCTTCACAGAAAAAAATAAATCTCTATCTTGAGTCACTTTTGACCAAGCAGGTAAGGACTTAAACTTAACCTTAACAAAGTGTCCATATGACCTGAATCCCTGAGGTAAAATTCTAGATATTTCTAGGTTCCTACCCTGAGTTTCCGTGAATCTGGGCCTGTTCTGAACAACCCTTGATTTTTAAATGTATTCTTTTATTTAATATTTATGAAGTATGGCAAGCACTATGCACAATACTATAGTAATATTTAGTCACCATTCAATACATCCATCAACACCATGGAATCCAAAATGAAGATAACAATGTCCTGATTGATATTCAGGCAGAGCAAAGTGTTAGGGGATTCAGGCAGTCATTACCTGAAAGCCCAATCACACAGAATCTGGGTCTATACACAAGTAGCAGGATCTAAACAAGTAACTGGGTTCCAGATTTATTGGAAGGGAACAGGTAAGAAGAAAATGGGACACTTGTTTCTGGCTCAGTATACAAAATGCAGAGTAGGGTCTTTGCAGAGGAATGCATGTGTGTGACCAAAGTGACATAAACACATCTTACATCAAGCCTGGGCTGTTCTAGAACTGAGGGCAAGATGGAGCATGCTGGGAGGTGAAGGATCTAAGTTCATCAGGAGCCAGGGGAGACCAAGGAAGGAGACATGCTCCTTCAATCACAGGGAATATGTGTGTGATGCAGGAATGAGGCATTTCATAGACATACTTTTCCATATGAATAAGGCACATGCTTTTCCAGTCCATTTTGTCTCTGTTTTGTTTAAAATGGGACTGTGACCTGTTTGGGGGATCGACAGTGTTATTACATTTCTTCTAAAAATAATTTCAAAGTTTATATTATATTTAGACTGTACCAAACAAAATTGCCATTTTGTGAATCAAACTTGTCTGTTACTATCAATTTTTTATATGGTTCACCTATAAACTTGACACTTCGCCATGCTGTCTTTATACTGTCTTTACTGTAATTAATGTAATTATTTACATATTAAGATGTGATAATGGGGCCTTTTATATTCCAAGATGCTAAACAGTGCTGAAGGTATGATTTTATCCACGATGAGTTGTTTTATTTGTTTATCCTATTTTGTTTTCTAACAGAAAAGAATATATATATATTTTTTTTTTAAGTGAAATGAGTAAGCTCATTCATGACTCAAACCAGCGATTATATGGGATTATCAAAATCTTCTCCATGAAAGAGTCTATTAGGATTTTGGTCAGAAAAACTAAGTTCCTAGGTATTTTGAATGAGAAGAAGCTTATATGGAGTCAGAGGATCACGCAACTATAGAAAGATTGGAGGGATGAAGGCCAGGAAGGCTTCTTTTGAGAAATCTGGGTAGGCAAGAACTATAGGAAAACTACCACCAAGGGTCTCAAATACCTGCAGCATCAAAGTAGCTGACACCCAGGAGTGCATCAAAATGCCACAAGTAAAACCTCACCTCTACCACTCGACAACCCTTAGGCAAGCTAAAGAGGAATAGCTTTTCTCTCTCTTCTACCTACAAATCTCATGAAAGTGCCTCTCGTTGGTAGGTTCTGACTAGAATTCTGCGGCAAGTTAGTCTGTGGAATGTAGTTTCTAGGTTTTACACCCCTATGGTATAGCAGGGAATCTAGAAGAGCTCTAGTCTATGCTAATGTTGTTATTTTTTAAAGTTAGACTGAATATAGGTTTTGTGGAGTAGTAGAAATAATGCTTAAAAGCATAAAGAGAAAGTAAAGGAAGTATGTGTCAACTCCAACTCTCTCTCTTAAGTGACCCTCTTCACTTTGCTTTGCCAACTTTTCTAGCTCTTTCTCGACTGTGGATAAATGGAGATGCTGCTGACACCCATATCCCACAGGTTTGGATGTGGGTGTGTGTGAATGTGTACTTCCTGTAGGATCCACAAAAGAAAGACTTTCGGAGTTATTTTTATTTTAGTCTCTACATCTCCTTTCATTCAAGAATAAAAGTCATATCTACAATTTCTAAATCAAGGGAGTTGAAATTGTTTGAAAATACATAACACATTAACCAGGAAAAAGAGACATCTGGTACTTCAAGCCATGACATTAAATGCATGTTTTATTCACTAATGCCCACTTAAAATAGAAATTGATGTGTTATTGTTAATGAAAATGTAATTTTCTGTTTGGTAAAAATGCCCCCAGACTCCCTATTTCAGCTTCTCAGATTGATTATTTAAGAAATCAGTAGTAGAGCTAAGCCATGGGGCTTTCACTGTAATTACATCTGATTCCTGGACATGATATTAATACTGGACTATTAGTATAATAATGGCCACAAATGTACTTTTCATTGGTATTTTAATAATAGCATCTGTCTATGGCAGGCACCTAATTTTTGATAATGGAAACTTGGTATTTTTAAGGTACGTTTTAAAAGGATAATTCCTTATGACTTGACCACATCAGTTCACTGTTGTGAAATTGTATCATTTTTTTCAATATGTCAATGTTAATCCATTTTACAATCTGTTTAAACCTGACTTGGTGTCAGTCTTTAAAGCTGTAAGACGTCTAGCCGGACTCGGTGGCTCAGTCTGTAATTCTGCACCTTTGGGAGGCTGAGGTGAGTGGATTGCCTGAGCCCACGGGTTCGAGACCCGCCTGGGCAGCGAGACCTCATCTCTCCAGTAAATCAAAAAATCAGCCGGACATGGTAGCGCGCACCTGTAATTCTGTCTACTCGTAAGGCTGAGGCGGAAGGATCACCAGAGCCCAGCAGGTCGAGGCTGCGGTGACCGGGAGCGGCCACTGCACTCCAGTCTGGGTGACAAAGTGAGACTCCAACTCAAAAATAAAATAAAATAAAATAAAATAAAAATAAAAAAATAAAGCTGTAAGACGTCTCACATGTTGTCCTTTAGAATTTTACTTTTAAACCATCAATTTGAGGGAGATTACTTGTGAGAATAATTTTAGTGTTTCTTGGTATTATAGAATTATTTATATTGATATGGTATGATTTTTAAGATAAAAAGATATGTATAAAATTGTTTATGACAAATATCTCCATTCAGATTATTTTTCACCTGGATGTAAATACTTACTCAGACCTATTATAGAAAATAAACATGAAAAATTTTTCATGTTTAAAATGAAAAATTTAAGCCACATATAATTTTACTAACCAAGAACATTGCCACTTAAAATATATATATATATCCTTTAAAAAAATTATTCCTGTGCAGGGGTAGATGTGCACATGTGCACACAGACATGAATGAGGATGTATTTTCTGTTGAGAATTTAGATAAGGACCATACCATCTTTTATTTACCGTTGAAATACAGAAGACCTGATCACCATTTAGTGTTGGAGAAAGGAAATCTGAGGGCAGACTGATTTTTCTGTCTTTTAGATAACCTAGACATTTTACGGATCTGAATTTTGACATGGGGGATTACATCAATAAATTTTCAGATCTGAAGCCAGTCTTGCACCTTTAGAACAAAACCTACTTAGCTATGGTATATAACTCTCTTTAAATACGTCTGAATTTTATTTGAATATTTTGTTAAGAATTTGTATGTCAGCCGGGCTCGGTGGCTCAGCCTGTAATCCTGCGCCTTGGGAGGCTGAGGTGAGTGGATTGCCTGAGCCCGCGGGTCCGAGACCCCCCTGGGCAGCGAGACCTCATCTCTACAATAAATCAAAAAATCAGCTGGGTGTGGTAGCTGATTTTTTTGATTTATTGTAGAGATTAATGCCGCGCGCCTGTAATTCTGGCTACTTGGAAGGCTGAGGCAGAAGGATTGCTGGAGCCCAGCAGGTCGAGGCTGCAGTGGCCGGGAGCAGCCATTGCACTCCAGTCTGGGTGACAGAGTGAGACTCCAACTCAAAAAAAAAAAAAAAAAAAAAAAAGAATTTGTATGTCTATATTTGTGAAGGATATTGAAATAGGGAGTCTGTGGGCATTTTTACCAGACAGAAACAGATTGTTTTGTTTTTGTAATTTCTTTGCCTCATTTGGTATCATGTTAATATTGGTCTCATAACCTGACTTGGAACATGTTCCCTCTTTTCTCTTTTCTGAAGGAGTTTATGTAGAATTGCTGCTAATTCTTCTTTAAATGTTTAGTATGATTCTCCAGTAGAACCATTTTGTTGTAGAGATATCTTTTACAGAAGTTTTTAAATTATAAATTCAATTTCTTCAATGCTTATATGTCTATGCAGATTAATTTATTTCATCTTGGTTGAATTTTGGCAGCTTGTGGTTTTTAAGGAATTGTTCCAATTTTTCTAGGTTGTTGAATTAATGAGCATAAAACCATTCATAGTATTATCTTACCCTTTTTAATGGTGGCAAAAACCTATAGTGGTTTGTTAAAATGAAGTAAATTTTACAAAAGTAAATGCACACAAGTTTTGACAAATATATACCCATATAATCATCACACAAGTAAAAATGAAGAATATTCCACCACTCTTGAAAGTTCCTTGACCTTTGTGTTAGTCAATAATCCCTACTACTAAGGAAACAATTACTACCATTTCCATCACTCTATAACAAACATATTAGTTAGGCTTCTCCAGAGAAACAGAAATGATAGGATATATATAGATACATATATAAGAGGAGATGTAGTATGGGAACTGGCTCACATGATTACAGAGGTGAAGTCCCACAATACACCATCTATGAGCTGAGATTCAGGCAAACCAGTGGAATCATTCAGTTTAAGTCCAAAGGCCTGAGAAATAAGGAAAATATGAGAAATAGGGGATTAAATGCAAATACTATTAAAGTCCTGAGAATCAGGAGGGCCACTGGTGTGAGGCCAGGAGTTCAAAAACCAAAGAAGCGGGGTAGTGTAAGTTCCAGAGTCCAAAGGCCCAGGAATTTTCTGGAGTTGAGAAGAATTTCTCAACTCCAGAAAAGAGTGCAAATTCACCTTTCCTCTGTCTTTTTGTTCCATCAGAACCCTCAATGGGTTGGATGATGCTCTCCCACATTGGTGAGGACAGATCTTTACTGGTTCTATCAATTCAAATGCTAATCTATTCAGGAAACATCTTCACAAACATACCCAGAAACACAGTCATACGTCACCTAATGACAAAGATACATTCTGAGAAACGCTTCTGTAAGTGATTTCATCATTGTGCAAACATCATAGGGTGCACTTATACAAACTTAGATAGAATAGACTAGACATGCCTAGACTATGTGGCATAGCCTACTGCTTCTAGGTTACAAACCTTCACAGCATGTTAGTACATTGAAGACTATATAGACAATTTCTACACAATAGTGTTTCTACATCTAAACATACCTAAATATAGAAAAGTACAGTAGAAATGTGGTATAATCGATTTTTTTTTAAATGGTGTGCCTGTATAAGACTGGAAGTTGCTCTGGGTAAGTTAGTGAATGAGGGGTGAGTGAATATGAAGACCTAGAGCATTACACTACTGTAAACGATTACATTATAAATTACATTTATTCTTAAATTTTTTCTTCAATAGTATATTACCTTTATCTTACTGTACTTTTGGACTCCATGAAACTTTTAATTTTTTTCGAACTTTCTGACTCTTTTGTAATAACACTTAGCTCAAAACATAAGTACATAGTACAGCTATAACAATTCTTTACGTCTTTATTCTATAACCTTTTTTCTATTTTTCAAATTTTGGTTTTTATTTAACTTAAAAAAATTTTTTGTTGTTAAAAACTAAGACACAAACACAAACATTAGCCTACTCCTACACACAGCATCATCAATATCACTATCTTCTACCTCCACATCTTGCCCCCCTGAAAGGTCTTTAGGGAGTAATAATACACATGGAGCTTTTATCTCCTATGATAACAATGCCTTCTTCTGGAATACCTCCTGGAAGACCTGCCTGAGGCACTTCTTAAGGAGGTGTCACTCTTTATAAATATATCCATGTTGATTTATTGGTTTGTTTTTATCATAAAACTGCTTGTAAACAGATAAGGCACCATAAATATTTATCTCTATTAATGCAAACGTTTTGGTTTTGGCGTCCATGTTTTCAAACTTTTTAAGGAGCTTGTTGAGGTCTGCAAAAGCTTCTGCTTAGCCCTTCAGTGTGAATTTTCTTGGGGATTCTTCTTTTTTCCCCTGCAGTTTCCTTTTCTTTTTGTCATCATGTGTTCTTGTTCCAATTCCAACAACTCCTCAATTCCTCAGGAACCACCTCTAGGAGCTCCTCAATGTCACCCTCATCCATCCAGGTCCAGATTAAAAGTGTTTGCCACCTCAACCACAGCCGTATTGATTTTCACAATCTCCTCATCCTTGACAAACCCTTTGAAGTCACAGACGAACCTCTTGAGTGTCTTCTTCCTGATACCATTGATATAGTCCTTCATGACATCAGATCAAGTTGAAACAAGGTTCTTGATGCAGTCATAGATGTTGTTATTCTTCTGAAATTGCATTAATGTCTTCCGCAGTTGTAGCAAGAGCCTGGGCAAAGGTCCTCCTTGGGTGATAGGCCATAAAAAGCTGCTTACTCCCTGATTTATTGGTTATATCAAAGAGGTGAAATTTGCAAAGAGAAACACTACTTTAATATTGAGATGAAAATCCTGATAAAAGGAAGATGTGCCAGAATGTTACAAAAAATATGCAAAATCTTGAAAGGTATGTTATTCTTCAAACAGTACTTCTCCATTTCACTGGCCTAGCCATTCAAGAAGGCAACCTAGAAGAGAAGCTGGGTCATCTGCAACTTATTATTGCTCCTGTAGTACACAAGTGTGTGCTTGTTGATATACTTAAAGGCCCTGGGGTTCTCACTGTGCCAGGTTGCAAAGAGTTTCAATTTATAGCCTGTAACATTGCCCAAGCAAGACTGTTATCTTGTCCTTGAAAGCCTTGAAACCTGGCTTTGACTTGGCCTCCTTATGGATGAAAGTTCTTTCAGGCATTCGTTTCCAGAATAGGGAGGTTTCATCCATATTGAAAATTTGCTTGGGCAAGTAATTTTTCTTCACAATCAGCTTATCTAGAGTTTCCAAAAATTTTTCAGCTGCCTTTACATCTGCACTCACAAACTGGCATTCACTTTCACGTTATGTAATGAGTAACAATTCTTGAATCATTTAAACCAGCCAAAATTCTACATCATAGTCAAGTCCAGCCTTCTCAAAATGTTTTATTCTCATTGTCTTCAATGAAACAGACACTTTGACAGTTTCTGCTACTCTGTTCTTGTTCTTCACGATCATAACTATGGTGGAATGGGACTTGTCTGACTAGTCAGCAATAACCGTAACTGATTTTTTTTTTACCCCTGTAGTCTTGAATCACTTTTAATTTTGTTTCCGGGTCACAGCAGACACATTAGTAATGCATTGCACTATGATGTTACCACAGTAGGCAATCGAAATTTTTCAGCTCAATTACAATCTTGTAAGACCACTGTCATCGTATATATGGTCCATTGCAGACTGAAATGTTCTTATGTAGTGCATAACTATGTTTTATTAGCAATCTGGGTAACCCTTAACCCAGTCAAAGCAATACCTAATTAACCATCAATGCTGTGAGTGGCAAACTATAGCCCAGGAGTTAAATCTAGCCTGCTACTTATTTCACAAATATGATTTCACTGGAACAAAGTCACACTCATTTCTTTAATGTATTATATGCTACTACTTTCATGCCATAAGAGCAGAGTTGAGTAGTTGAGACAGAGACATTACGGCCTGCACTTGGAAAGTCAGTTTTTTTCTGGATTTTTACTGTTCCTGCAGAGACCCAGCTTCCTGAGCAATGGAAATTGACATGCTGTAAAGGCAGAGAATGCCTCCTTTTGTCTGCCTAAAACATTTGCTCTCCACATTTTAAGGGTATTTATTTACATTTCAAAGGGAAATGAAACTAGAAGCCATTTGTGTTCATTTCAAAGGACTGTAAATTAGGGACCTTCTTCTTTTATTTTAGTGAAGATTTATTTACATTAGGAAGGTAAGATTTATGACCCTCTCTCAGAGGGCAGCTATATAGCAGTTCCCATATAAACTGCCAGATTTATAATTCTGGGGTTCCTCTCTGGTGGAAATCTCAAAATCAAGTGGTCTGCCAACTCTTTTTCATCTTTAAGATTTTCTGGACTATTCTAAGTCCCTTGAATTTCCATATGTCTTTTAGAGTCAAATTGTCCATTTCTACAAATTAAAAAAAAAAACTACTGGGATTTTGATTGAATCTATAGATAAATTTGGTGATAATTAACATATAAAGATATTGAGCCTTACCAATATAGCTCTTCATTTATCTATGTCTTATTTAATTTGTCTTACAGTGGTTGCCAGTGTACAAGTCTTGTAAACCATTCAATAGATTTTTTCCTAAGAGTCTGATGGGTTTTATTTTAATTCTATTTTTTGTTTGTTTTCTAATTAGTTATTGCTAGAATGTAAAAATACAATTGATTTTTGTAAATGCACCTGCTTAGTTTGTGATAAGCTGAGCATGGAACATGGTTCTCTGATTTCTAAGCCAGGAGTCTCTCTATAATCAAACTGCTATTATGTGAGTATAGAACAGCTCTCAAAGTAAATGTCCCACTTCTATTTCTGGCAGGTTATGTTTAGCTACCTTTCCAAAACAGCCCCAATGCTAAGATGCCTTTCAACAGTGTCTGCTCCCTCTGTACTGGAAAGTTGTAAAAAAAAGATGCCTTTCTAAATTCTTGTATTTTTTTCTTTATTCTTGGAATTTAAAAAGTGATCTCAGAATATTTCTAGGTATGAGTCTCTTGATTTTGCCTCAAGCAAGCAGATAATTTTCAACCATATCCATAAATCCTATTTTAGCCCAAGAAATTTTCATTGTTTTTAATTTTTATTAATGTTCCCTAATCATTGTGCTTCTGTTTTTACTAATCATTTCTATTCACTTATTCAAAAAATAGTCTCTCTCTTTTTTTTTTAACTTAATAGGCCGTGGCTATAAAGTGTCAGCAAAAACAGATCATTTTCCGCTGTCATGATGCTTAATGTTAGGTGAGGGAATTGCTGTTCAGTTTTGAGCATGGTGTAGACTCTCAGTTTATAGTCTATAGGTCAGAAAATAGGGAATAAATAAAACACTCTCCTACACATTTTTTTCCTCAAACACATGACTCTGCTGAGTCACACGAGGCAAAATATAGGTTGGCCATTAATTTCATGCTTAGCAGATACTGTTCCCAAATTCCATCAACAGTGTATAAAACAGCATTGGTTTTTAGTATTATTGAGAGTTGTCATCTCTCTTAGTGAGAAATCAAGAGAAGATGTGCCAAAACCTGTAAGACAGAACAGGAGATCATGCAACAAATTATTTTCCTAAATCGTGTTTCTAGTTTCTAATGTTTTCTGAAATCATTCATTAGCTTTTATTTTAAGTTGCTTAGAAAAAGAATTTTGTATTTCAAACTGATAATCCTTTTGAACAATTTTAAAATGTATTTTTTCAAAAAAAAAGTCCATTCCTCTATAGCTTAAAAACAGATTATCGAGGGGAACGATTCAAGATGGCGACAGTATAGGTGGACTTGTGAGATTCTCTGAACGTGAGTTCCCAAAAAGACTCTTACTTTTCTTCCCCCATCCCCTAACCCACCACCAGCCACGGTGGTCCAAGGCCCAGGGACCTTCAGTCCCACGCAGGGCTGGATATTGCGTCCCCCTGCTGCTGCTGTTCCATCATGTGTGTGGGAGTCTTGGGTCTCAGCTCACTCCCTGGCTACATTGTCTCTTGCCCAACACCCAGCACCAAGCTGCTGGTAACTCAGGGAGGCTCTGGGTGCCTGCCCCTCAGAAACACCGGTCCCATTCCTGGCTGAAGTACCCTGTGGGGGGCCCAAGGCCACTCTCACTGCCCACCACCTGCCCTTTGGAGTTTTGGAGCTCTGGAGCTCTGGGCCCACCCTGGCTGAGGCACTCAGCACGTGACCCCAAGCTTGGGGACCCAGACAAGCTGAGAGAAACGGATCTGCAAAAACTGCCTCGGCCATTCTCCAGGCAGAGACTTCCATTGCCCCGCCCACCTATCAACAAACACCACCTCGGTTCCTAAGGTAACGTCCCTAAGCAGGAGACAAAGCCCCACCCCTACACTGAATCACACAAAGCAACCCCCAGGCAGTAGACTAAAAAAACAAACTGCCAGTAAATCTAGCTGCCAGCAATGAAAGACAAAGGGGAGAGGACGGAAATCAGAGCTGAAGTGACTTTAGTCTGATCTCTTATTTTGACTTATGATTTTATCATTTTGACTGTTTATTCTGATCACTTTTGTTGTTTGCCTTCTGACTTACACTGCTTCATGATTT
>NW_007246706.1:414020-416166 GCF_000164805.1 Carlito syrichta | reverse complement strand
AAGGACAGATTATTAAGGCAGAGGGAAATAGGTTCCAGTGTGCTCATACACTTGTTCATGGATGCTAGAATCAGCATATACATTCTGAACCACAGCTTCCCCCTCAATTAAGCCTCAAAACTGCAAAAAAGTACAGTCTGCAGCCCACACTCCAACTTCAAAAGTGAACAAAGCCAGAAGACCCTCATAAGGAAGAACAGGATATTGCAGAAGAGAAACAAAAGCAACCACACCTTCCCTCAAAAACAGAATTAAAGAAGGGGAGGGAAAGGGAGAGAGAGAGGAAAAAATCTATACAAATGAAGAAAAGCCAAAAGAAGAATATGGGTCTTTCCCAGACCCCTGGGAGGGCAGACACTGAGATCACTGACTTTGGAATGCAAACAATGAAGAGCCCCCAGTATGAAGGGTCTCAAACTACAAACCTAGATATCAAGACATTAATGGAGAGATTAAAAAGAATTGAGGAGACACAAGAAGAAACTAGGAAGGAACTTATATCTGAGATAACAGTAATAAAGAATACTGTGAATGAAAGAAATAACAAACTGATAAGCATGGAAAGCAGAATTACCCAAGCAGAAGAAAGAATCTCAGAGCTTCAGGACCAAAATATAGAACTAACCCAAACTCTTAAAAACACAGAAAATAAGCTCAAAAAGACAGAACAAAACCTTAAAGAGATGAGCGATTACTTCAAGAGACTGAACCTAAGAGTAATTGGCCTTCCTGAGGCAGAAAGAGAGACAGAGACCACACTGGAACAAACTTTCCATGAGATCATTCAAGAAAATTTCCCTTACCTAATCAGTGATGCAAAAATTCAAACACAAGAGATTCAGAGAACCCCTGCAAGGTAACAAATGAAAAGACCATCTCCTAGACACATAATAATTCACCTAAACAAAGTAGGCATAAAAGAAAAAATACTAAAGGCAGCAAGAGAAAAAAACCAGATCACCTACCATGGAAAACCAATCAGAATAGCAGCAGATTTATCTACAGAAATTCTGCAGGCTAGGAGAGCTTGGAGCCCTTTCTTCAAAGTCCTAAAAGATAAACAATTTCAACCAAGAATAACCTACCCTGCCAAGCTAAGCTTCATCAGTGAGGGAGAATTAAAATCTTCCCCAAATAGCCAATCCCTAAGAACTTATGCTGCCACCAAACCACCTCTACATGAAACATTTAAGAAAGTACTAAACACAGAAGAAAAGGGGAAAAAAACAACATTCTTCACAAGAGTACAGGAAAAAGAATAAAATATACATGAACCAACACCAAAACCAAAAAAAAGACAAAAAAGAAAAACCAAGAGGAAGAACAACTCTATAAGAACTCTATGATAGGGATGAATTCTCACGTTTCAATAATTAGACTGAATGTGAATGGACTAAATGCACCACTGAAAAGACATAGAATGGCAAAATGGATAAAATATCACCAGGCAACAATATACTGCCTTCAAGAGACCCATCTCACTAGAAAGGACATACACAGACTCAAAGTAAGAGGATGGGAAACAAATTTTCAGGCGAATGGAAAACAAAAGAAAGGAGGAGTCGCGATCCTAATTTCAGACAAAATACCATTTAAGCTATCAAAAATTTAAAAAGATACAGAGGGCCACTACATAATGATAAAAGGTTCACTCCATCAACAAGAAATATCTATCCTAAACATATATGCACCCAACATAGGTGCGCCAATGTTCATAAAGCAACTTTTAGGAAAACTAAAGAAAGATATTGATTTTAACACTATCATAACTGGGGACTTCAATACCCCACTCATAACCCTAGACAGATCATCAGGATAAAAAATCAGTAAGGAGACCTGGAACCTCAATGTGACTCTGGGCCAAATGGACTTAATTGATACCTACAGAACACTCCATCCAAAGACCACAGAATACACATTCTACTCACTGCATGGAACGTATTCTAAGATCAACCACATAATTGGCCATAAATCAAGCATAAGCAAATTTAAAAGGACTGAAATTCTACCATGCACCTTCTTGGACCACAGTGGAATAAAAATAAACCTTAACATCAACAAGGTCCCCCCAAAACTCACAAAGACATGGACACTAAACAGCATGATGCTAAACAACTCCTGGGTCAATGATGAAATCAAAACAGAG
>NW_007246706.1:411798-413635 GCF_000164805.1 Carlito syrichta | reverse complement strand
CCTACCTAGGTTGGACAAGAAGAATTGAGACCCTAAATAGACCAATAACAATCAAGGAAATCGACTACGTAATAAGAAAACTACCTACAAAAAAAGCCCTGGTCCAGATGGCTTGGCTTTCCAGCAGAAATCTACAAGACATTTAAGGAGGACCTGATATCAATCCTACTGAAGGTATTCCAGGCGATTGAAAAAGATGGAACTTTCCCCAAATCATTTTACGAAGCCAACATCACATTGATACCCAAGTCAAGTAAAGATCCAACAAAGAAAGAGAACTACAGGCCAATATCTTTGATGAACGTAGATGCTAAAATTCTCAACAGATCCTAGCAAACCGGATTCAACAATACATCTCAAAAATCATCCATCAGCCAGGCTTGGTGGCTCAATCTGTAATCCCACGCCTTTGGGAGGCTGAGGTGAGTGGATTGCCTGAGCTGGCGGGTTCGAGACCCGCCTGGGCAGCGAGACCTCATCTCTAAAATAAATTAAAAAATCAGCCAGGCGTGGTAGCGCACGCCTGTAATTCTGGCTACTCGGAAGGCTGAGACGGAAGGATCGCTGGAGCCCAGTAGGCGAGGCTGCGGTGGCCGGGAGTGGCCACTGCACTCCAGTCTGGGTGACCGAGCGAGACTCCAACTCAAAAAAAAAAAAATAAATCATCCATCATGACCAAGTAGGCTTCATTCTTGGGATGCAAGGCTGGCTCAACATTCATAAAACCATAAATGTAATTAAATACATCAACAGATGTCAAAACAAAAACCACATGATTATATCATTAGATGCAGAAAAACTTTTGATGAAATCCAGCACCCCTTCTTGACAAAAACCCTTGAACATCTAGGCATATGGGTAACATACCTCAAAATAGTCAAAGCCATCTATGAGAAACCCACAGCCAGCATACTCTTAAATGGACAAAAATTGGAACCATTTCCCCTGAAAACTGGAACAAGACAAGGATGCCCACTCTCACCCCTCCTGTTCAACATAGTATTGGAAGTCCTGGCCTAAGCAATCAGAGAAGAGAAGGCAATCAGGGGTATCCAAATAGGAAAAGAGGAAGTTAAGTTATCTCTCTTTGCAGACAATATGATTGTGTACCTTGAAAACCCAAGAGAATCTGTCAAAAACCTCCTTACCCTGATAAAGGACTTTGGTAAAGTCTCAGGATACAAAATAAATTTGCAAAAGACAATCGCATTTCTTTACACCAATAATAAACAAACAGAAACCCAAATAAAAACCACAATTCCATTCACAATAGCCACAAAAAAAAAGAAATACCTTGGCATCTTCCTAATCAGAGACATGAAAGACCTTTACAATGAAAACTAAAAAACACTGCTCAAAGAAATCAAAGATGACACAAACAAGTGGAAAAATATCCCATGCTCATGGATTGGAAGAATCAACATTGTGAAGATGTCCATCTTACCTAAGGCAATCTACATATTCAATGCAATACTCATCAAATTACCAGCAACATTCTTCTCAGACCTAGAAAAAACAACACAGGAATTCATATGGAAACACAGACTTCCAAGAATAGCCAGAACAATCCTCAGCAAAAAAATCAAAGCAGTTGGTATCACATTACCAGACTTCAAACTCTACTATAAAGCTACAAGCATCAAAACAGCTTGGTATTGGTATAGGAACAGGCATATAGATCAATGGAATAGAATTGAGATTCCAGAAGCAAAACCTCAATTTCTCAACCAACTCATCTTCAACAAGGCCTACATCACCTATTCAGTAAATGGTGCTGGGAAAACTGGCTGACCACATGCAGAAGATTGAAACAGGACCCCTATCTAGCCCCATGCAC
>NW_007246706.1:398875-411432 GCF_000164805.1 Carlito syrichta | reverse complement strand
CAAAAAATAACAGCTGCTGGAGAGGGTGTGGCGAAAAGGAAACACTTCTACACTGTTGGTGGGAGTGTAAACTAGTGCAACCTCTGTGGAAAGCAGTGTGGCGATTCCTAAAGCTATAAATATCAACCTCCCTTATGACCCCACAATCTCCCTACTAGGAATATATCCTGAAGAACTCAAATCACTCTATAAAAAAGATACCCGCACACGTATGTTTCTCACAGCATTGTCCACAATAGCAAGAACCTGGAAGTAACCATTCTGTCCATCAAAAGAGGACTGGATTAAAAAATGTGGTATATATACACGATGGAATACTATGCAGCCATAAAAAAGAACAAAATCATGAATTTCGCAGCAACCTGGATGGAACTAGAGTCTATAATACTGAGTGACCTCTCACAGAAACAAAGAGCCGAGTATCACATGTTCTCACTCATATAATGGACCTTGAACATCCAATGTAATACTGTAAGAAAATGACAGTAGTGGGAAACTATGGGGGAGGGGAGGAAGATGGGATTAATGGTAGCAAATATCTGTCTGGGGATGGGGAAACACCTCTTATCAACAAGGGTGCCTGAAGGAAACGTATGTTTATACCTAACCCTTAACTGTACCCCACAATATCATAATAAAAAATATTGATTAAAAAAAACCAGATTATCGTTATTTCTAAAATGTATTCATTTTGTTTTGGATCAAAAACACAAAAAAATGATGCCATAGAGGAAAATAAATCAAACTAAGACAAATTATCTGCAGAAGAGGTTAGTTATAAAAATTGAAATACAGGTTATTTATACAGAGTTACTCAGCATCTATTTTTTTTCTGCTAATTATCTTTAGTAGAGTACCTATTTTCTATGGATAAGTTTTATGCACTTAAAAAAGTACAGAATGATTGCTGCTTCTATAGATAGCTTTGAACACTAGGTGAAAATATTGTGTGCATCAATTTCAAAACTTTTTTGGCAGGCTTCTCTTCATTTCGATACTAAAATGGGTATATTATTTGAATTATATGTAGATTTCTGCATGTAGTGTCATTTATTCTTTTGAAAATTATACATTTCTTCCTCATTCTGGAATCATTTACATTCTAAAAGCTATGTACAGGAAGGAATAATTAATTTGCTTTTATTCTAAGCACTGGAATACTCTACCCTAATGCTATGTCAATGCTTTATCCGTATCTGACCTTGACCTCATCAGCAAAGATGATAAGGTAGAGGGAATTTCCTCCACCAAAGAACTCTGACCTACAACTCTAGAAGATCCTTTGTAGTGGAGTATTATCTTAAATTTTAGTTACCAGAAGAAAAAAATTAGAGAGAGAATTTTGATGCTGAAGATTACTGTGTCTAAAAATCAGTGGTGTTCTTTCTATTTCTCTTTGCTAACTGGTTCCTGATATGTCTTAAGAAAAACATCATAGTCTAATCCCATAACAAATGAGTTTGGATGTTAGTGTATATTAAGAAAAAAATGGATTTTTTATTTCTCTTTACTGACTTTTTTCAGGGATACAGTCTTATATGCCAACAGGGACACGGCAGGTAATACAAAACTCTGGTTGCAGTTTGGTATAAAACACTAGGGAACAGCAGGTCCTGAAGACTATGAGTACCTCCCCTACTCCCTCATGCCCCACCCCACCAAAAACTCTCAAATTTTAATATATTTAAACATTGTTTTAGCCAAACCAAATGCTCGGAAAAGGATGAGGGAGATATGCAAATTTCAGCCTGGAACCACCAGTTTCCTGATCATACCAAGGTGCCAGACACTAAGTATCTTCTCTCTCTAATTCTATCAGTAGCTCTGAGAGGGAAGTATCCTGATCCCCACTTCATCAATAAGTGGAGAAACCAAGAACATGCATGTGCATCATAAATATATAATATTTACATGTAAATAAACATGTCTGTATGTAGATAGAGATATAGATGTCTACCTGAGAGGCACAGTTACATAAAGAAAGCAACATCAAATCTAGAGAATTCAATAGGACTTCAATATTAATTCTGCCACCAATTCCATAGCCAATAATGGCAAAGTCACCTGGTCCTTCCCTGACTTATTTCCCATCTGTAAAACAAGAATTTGTCATATATTTTCAGAGTTAAAGAGATCGTACAAGTGAAAATGTTAGAAACGTGAAAGAGCAAGACTAAACCAATGTGTGGCTTAACCATGACTATCTAGAAACAACACGGTACTGGGTAGGGAGGTGGGTAGCTAAGAGGCTGTTTTCAGCAATTCCCCAGCAAAGATGTCCCCATCTCAACCCAGAACCTGTGAGCATGTTGTTCTAGGGCATAGGGGAATTAAGGAGCAGATGCAATTAAAGTTGCTAATCAGTTAACCTTCAAACAAAAAGAATATCCTAGATTTTCTTGGCAGGCCCATGTAATCGCAAGGGCCTTTGAACATGGAAGACGGACTGAGCTGAATCAGAGTCAGAGAAGAAGATGTGACAGCAGGAAAGGAAGCTGTAATAATGGGAAGTGACAAGGCTCAACCTACCACTACTGGCACTGCAGTCAATGAATACAGCCTCTAGAAGCTGGAAAAGGCAAGGAACAGATCTCCCTTGGAGCCTCCAGAAAAAATGTATTCCTGCTGACACCATGATTTCAGCCCAGTGTGACTCATTTTGAAACTCTGACCTCCAGAACTGTAAGGTAATAAAGATGTGTTATTTGAGTCACCAAGGTTGTGATAATTTGTTACAGTTGCAATAGGAAACTAATACAACAGCTTACTGGCGGATGAGGCAATTTAGTGTTCTCTGCCATGTGTCTCAATGCCTCCCAGCAATTCACAACAATGTCAGAGAATGAACACAACTGCACTAAGTCTTTCCCCTGATATCTGTGGCTTTCTGGTTACTTTACTTAGGCTATTTCACTGTTCACAAAGATGCTCTATAGCCACCAGAGAGAATTCTCTGGACAGGAACTCATGAAATATGGACTCTCCTGATTTTCAAATGTTTCTCGCTGTGCCAAGAACAGCACTGGCTCTGAAGTATCAATGATGCTGTCCTGTGATGTGGGTCATGAATTTCATGTGATGTGCAGCTTGCTTCCCAGCACGAATCCTGCACTGAAACTTCTTGGCAGTTGTAAAAATAAGATTTGGGGTTTTCACTTGGCACCTCATTTTCTTAATGTAGCAAAAGCTAATTCTCTCTTTCCCTTTATAGCTTTCATTTGGTATAGAGAAGCTGAAATGCATCCATGTACCTCCTCCTGACTTCCCATTGTCCTGTACTGTAATGACTAGGTGAGAAGGCTGGCCTTGTTTTAGGAGTATGTAGTACACCGAATAGCTTCCAAATGAATCCACCTTGCCTGCTGGGTTAATGTCACTCCTTCACTGTCAGTTCTTCTGAACTTTACTTCATTTGCAGAATTCCTACTTCAAGATATGCACAGGGACAACCTCGTTGCATGGCAGTGCTACAGTATTGGAGGGAGCCGACTCCTTACATTTCTTCTTTCTGCCGCTAGCACTCAAGGACACACCACTGGCTTATTTTCTAGCCTCCAGGTACTAATGGTGCTATGGTAAGCTCTGGGCCAATCAAGCCACGAAACTTACTTTGTCCACCTGTGTTTGCTACAACTTCTCTCTCTGAACTTGAGCAAATCAGTTTCTATTATCTTGTGTATAAAAGGGAAAAGGTATTTCCTGGCTTCTCCCTCCTTCATACTGATAAATGTGACTAAAAATGGAAGTGAAAATATCCACACAGTTCTGACTTCCTCAGAGACGTGTGTCTAAATAAAAATTATGTGGCACATGTGAGTGTTCATCTGGACATGCTTAATGAAAAGAAAGCTAAATGGAGAAAAGAGTGCTGTGGACATTAGGGAGAGTTATTACAGATTCCACAAGTTCCGTTTAAAGCTTAGATTAAGCCAGAGTCTCATTAGTGAAAGTGCCTAATCCATCCGATCACATAACCTCTGGGGAGTGTTTGACGGTATGGTGCCTCTTTGGGTTGCCTTTTATTCCTCTGTATGCCCTCAAATTTCATTAAGTATTGTCACAAAAATAGTTGTAGTTATCCCAACGCTTTTCTCATTTCACCATATTTTTTCTCAAATGTAAACTATCTTCTTAGTTGAAACACTCTTCATTCAGTAACGATGCACTCGTGATATTTCAAAACTGTATTTTGTATGAGTAAATGTATTATCAAATTGTATTTCAGGTCTCTTTTTAGAGGAAAAATAAGGGTGGCATTTGAAACAAGGCTGTGAAGAAATCTTTCTCTCTCCCTCTCTTTCTCTCTCTCTCTTTCTCTGATGGACACACATACACACTCCCCCACATACACACCCATCCCCAGTGCTAGATGGTTATTATTGAACTTGAAGAAAACCTCAGCTAGCAGTCAGTCTTTGAAATCTTTTGTATTTGCTTACGTCTTTAGAGTTCAGTGCTTTTTTTAAAAATCTGCTATCCTTCCAGATAATGAAAGAGATACCCACAACATTCTGTATATTAATGCCATAAACGCCTGCCTCTGGCAAAGCCTTAATATGTAAACAAAGAAAGGAATTGTTCACAAAGCAAAGCATACAAGGAGAAATGAATATCAGTGGTGGAAACCTCTCTGTCAGAGGGAATTTCAGATCATTTCAGTGTTTACATTTGCAATTCGAGCATATTGACAGAGCAATGCAAATACATGTACACTAGGAAATGCAGAAAGAAAATTATTTGCTGAGATACTGCAAAGATTTTCTAGCTATGTGAGAAATGAAAATGCATTTTTGCCATAGTTGGTAAACCGAATGTTATTAAGAGGACAAACCTCATGTAAAAAGGAGATAAGCAGGAATTGATTTGAATATTATTGCAGAGTAAAGTAAATAATCGTGACGCATTCAACCTTTATAAATGTGCAAAAACAGATTAATTTTCCCAATTACAAACCTTAATAATATTAAGTGACTTTTAAAACATGAAATAGGATAAGAAATAGATGAAAATGATAATCCATAAATGTGTTCTAAGGGATATTAATAAATGTTTGGTTAAACAAAATGGAGAGGGGATGGGAATAAAAAGAGAAAATGCTGGGTGAAATAAAGTTGAGCAGATATTCTCAAAACTTCCCAAGTCCTTAAAGGCTAGCGTGTATTCTGAATCTCTAAACAGAAATAGAGTATGCAATGTTTTACAAACTTTTGAAATTAATTGAGAAATACTTTTACAAACACCTTGAGGAAGTAAGAATTCTGAAGAACACATAGTTAACTGAATGTCTTTCAAATTGATTAAGATTTAAACTGAATTGCACATTCTATTCTAGATATTGCTATAATTTTCTCCAAATGAATAAATGATTTATAGAAATGCAACTAGAGAAACCGTTGTGCTACATTTCAGTTCCTAAAATCCAGGTCTCCATTGCTGAGAGTTACAGGGATTATGCCAGAGAAAGCTGACCAGATAACCACAAAGAGGCACTTACCAGATGGTCTCACAATATGTGGGTAAAGTAGACATAATCCAGGCTCAGAAACTTGGCTTTTCATGACCAATGTCATAATATCAATCCCAAAGTTATAGCCTCAGATTAGTTTTTTTTTTTTAATTCACAATTTATAAAGGAAAACAAAATTGTCAAGGCACCAGGCATCCATATTCTCTGCTTGGATCTTTGTCGATCAATCTATCTAGGTTTTATCTGATGAGCATGGATCAGAGCAAGAAGAGCCACCAGTACAACCTGCCTCATGAATAGCATCATACCAGGCTTTTAGAACCTGATCCACCTAACTCCAAAGAGGACTATATTCACAGAATTCCCAGCCTCCACTATGTTAGAGTATCACATGAACATTGCCAATTGCATCTTCTTTCATGCTGTTCTTCAGTGTTTTGTCAAACACTTCATTTTAACTGAGTCCATACTTCTTAGTTAAGACAGTGCAGTTTAATCTACAGCAGCAAGGTCGAGATGTGTCTTTACAAGCAGATTTCACCTAAAGCTATAGATAGTTTGGAGGAATCGATTATTGCCCACTACGATTTTCATTAATTTAGTTTGCAGTCACCTTATTTCCACATTCTGAGACTATCCTGTCACCATATTTTTTTTACTTGATACAGGTAGAATGAGGTAAATTCAGATTCCCCATTGCATTACCACTTGTCTGGAGGTGTTAATTAATCAGTTAGACACTACCATATACATATATGTGTAATACAGTTGTGCATGCATTATCCATATCCATTAAGATTTTTTCTTGCCACAGAAAAGAGGAGTAAAGATCAGATGTGTTGGAGAGCTAAGTCCTCTGGGAACAGTCCACAACCAAGAATAAAAAGCTATAGCCTACTATCTCCAAATATGATAACTCTGAAATTTGTTTTATATCATTTTCTGAGAGTCTCAGTGAGACTGAGTCAAAATTGTCCACAGTGGTGAGGACTAAACTCTGATCTTTTTTTTCTCTTGACCAAATTCCTAAGGGACCTGGGAGTCACACCTACAAACCATAACGTCTCAGCAAATGGGTTTTTATTAACCCTATATAATGTGACTTACTTTCCAACTTGACACTGGCATAATATCATGTAACAGGTAAAGAAGGAAATCCAAAATATTTTATGACTCTGCAATGCTGTCTCTAGGTGAAATTTGCATTAGGTATAGGATCCCCTTCCTGGGGATTACAAGACTCTGGGAACCTTTTAAGACATAATTACTCTCTCTGGAGCTTGCTATTTAGATCCTTCATCTACACATCAAGAACCTTGGCTTCCTCAATCCTCCTTTTATCTTAACTCAGCATTCTTTTACTAATTTCAAATTCTCTAGACAGAGTGTAACCGTTTCTACCAATTGAAAATATTTGAATCTACTTATGACTACAACCTCCTCTCCCTGCCACTTAAAGATGTCCAACCCTCCTGGGGCCAACCAATGTAAACCTCACATGCATTGATTTATGTTTTGACTGCAACTTCTGTCTCCCTAAAAATATGTAACGCCAAGCCACAATTCAACCATTTTGGACACATGTTCTCAGGACCTCTTGGGAGTGTGCCACAGGCCTCAGTCACTCACATTTGGCTCAGAATAGGCCTATTAAAATATTTTACAGAGTTTGGCATTTTTTCATTTCCAGTGGTAACCTGTTCATAAATCACGTCTCATCTTCTTTCCCTGTTTCACTTCTCTACTTCCCCACATGTGCTTCCTAGGATCATGTCCCAAATAAGCTACCAGAATTTCAAATATCATTTGAGTGTTAGAATTCCAAGGGAACTCAAGACACTTTGGGTTGGATTACAAATATGGCCTAGATCCAGAAATACTTGCTTTCTCCCAGACAGCTCAATTCATTTTGCATCATTTTAATTACCAATGCAGGACTCGTGTAACTCTGTAGAAATTTTATTTGCTTATGTATTGTTGATCAATCCATAACATGTAGCAGCTACTCTATCTTTCTTAGAAAAATCATCTTTATATCAAATGAATCAACATTCTACCTGTGATTCGGACCTCATCTCTACAATAAATCAAAAACTAGCCAGGCGTGGTAGCGCGCGCCTGTAGTTCCAGCTACTTGAAAGGCTGAGGCGGAAGGATCGCCGGAGCCCAGCAGCTCGAGGCTGCAGTGGCCGGGAGCGTGCCACTGCACTCAGTCTGGGTGACAGAGTGAGATTCCTACTCAAAAAAAAAAAAAAAAAAGAAAAGAAAATTAGCTTTAGGCTAACAGTTTTAAAAATAATTTCTCATTTAGGTCAGTATAACCCTTCAGAATGTTTTAAACTTTAATATTCAAATTGGAATATTTATTGCACAAATTTCTAATATTTATATAAGAGAGTACACATTAAAGTCACATTATGATTTAAAGAATTGCTAATTTTGTTGAACCATTATTCTGGAGGGCAAGAGCTAGATCTTGGGAGTAACATAGTTGGTTGATATGTTAAGTTAGATCTTTACCTCCTTGGTAATTTATCTGAGGAAAGGCTGAACTAATTTATTAGGATAAAATAACCTTTATAATAAAAAAAATCAGGATTGTTACAAGACCCATAAAAACCACCAAACTTTAAATGATTCTGAATGTCTTTATGTAAATTAATCAGAAATACATGGATTTCATTATCTTCAAAATTTACCTTTATTTTTTAAATAAAGAACTATGTCTTTCAGTTTTTCTGTTTCAGTTAATTTTTTTTTCTTTTTTAACTTTGTGATGTTGAAGAAGCTACAAGGGCAGCAGGGACCTACACAGATAAACAAAACTCACTCTTTAAAAGATGTTGTCAGCCGGACTCGGTGGCTCAGCCTGTAGTCCTGCGCCTTTGGGAGGCTGAGGTGAGTGGATTGCCTGAGCCCGCGGGTTCAAGACCCGCCAGGGCAGGCGAGACCTCATCTCTACAATAAAATCAAAAAATTAGCCGGGCATGGTAGCGCGCGCCTGTAATTCCAGCTACTCAGAAGGCTGAGGTGGAAGGATCGCCGGAGTCCAGCAGGTTGAGGCTGCAGTGGCCAGGAGCGGTCACTGCACTCCAGTCTGGGCGACAGAGTGAGACTCCAACTCAAAAAAATAAAAATAAATAAATAAATAAATAAAAGATGTTGTCATTGACCATGGAAGATGGTGGCATTTTATTTTGTAGGCTTCAATCTTCTACAGAAAATTAAAGACCAACTTTGAAGCTGATGTTTTTCCATAGACTGTAAGTAGAATATAGAGTAGTAAAAGACGAGCCCAAGCTAGCATTCAATGACCTCAGAACAAACTCTATTGCAACTAGAGTCTAAAAGAAGCTCACCCTTGGGCCACTCTGACACCTGTTGGAGTGCTCAGTGGCCTTGGCAGAGAGTTACTCTCAGGTGTGCTGCTCTCCAAGGTGATTTTCTGTATGGCAATTATGTCAGGGTGCCACTTCTCTCAGCAAGTACTTTTCATCCTACTTTGTTTTCTCAAGAGTTCAAAGTTTCTATTCTGCATTACAATATCTCTTAGCAAAAATTACACTTGTTCTTCTTTAGAAACATCTGTTTGTATTCCTAGATTGTTTCACTTATGAAACATCCCTTTATAGAACTACTTTCTGGGTACTTCTGTATACCATAAATAGGTGACTGCCAAACAGATTTCAAAAACAATACTCAGTAATGAAAGGCAATCATTATTCTAATTGATTTCCTTCATTTTGTTTCACAGAATCATGAGAATCCTGATGCTTTGTGTCCCCCTTACTGCTTAGGATGCATGAAAACATTTCAAAGAAGAACTGAAGAAACACATTTGCCAGCTTTGATTCTCATAAATCCTAGATTAAATAGTGTTTTTTAAAGCAGAATAATTTTTTGTTTACATGTTCCTCCTTCTCAGATTGTTTCCTAGAAGGTGTTTACCACTATCCTGCTAATTTAAGCTTCTCAGGACATGTGACACTCTGAATTTTGTCACTGTGTGATTTCAGAGTTATATTTATATTTTCTTTACTTCCAAGTGTTTAAATATTTGGATGTAGTCACAAATAGACTGGATAATAATAACAGGTTACATTTATTGAACACTTATTATTTGCAGACACTGTACTAAATGTTTTTCACATATTATCTTACTTAGACCTTTCAATAACCCTATGAGAGAGATCTTTATCAATTAACCATATTTTACAAGTATGAAAACTAAGTCCTAGATTAAATATCAGAGCTAGTCCCTTGTAGAACTGGAACTCAAACTCCGATTGACAACAGAGCTCTAAATAAGAAATTGTATCTAACTTCTCAATTTCCCTGAACAAGTAATTTCAAAGAATATACTTGAAAATATTAATAAACTAGAAATAAATTACCAGCTGTCATGATCCTCTCATAGCTCACAGATTGCACCCTTCTACCATATAAATACACATCAACAACAAACATTTGGATATGTTCCAGTGTCAATTAAAAGAACATAGAGAACTCAACATAAGCATTTCAAATAAGAAATCATATTCCATAATCCATTCTTGTCCTTGCAAAGACTTTTTTCTCCTCAAGATCAGTGTCAATGAGGAGTTACTTTTTCTTTCTTTTTTTTTTTTTTACTATGTTGCAGGTCATGTTTGCCAAACATTTCTGTCTCTTATGTGACAGAAATGATCAAATGAATCAGTGGTCCTCCACTGGCAAGCTGGGGCATATGGGAATGTACCACAAATGTTTCCTGGGTGTGCTGCCAAATTTCGAGCTGTGTGTAAAATGTATTTTGGTTGCAACTAAGAATACATATGGTCATTGCAATGTCTGTCAGATGGAATATGGAGCCAAAGGGGTCCTGTGGCTTGCTCCAGAGCAGGTTAGGACTTGCTGAGGAGAAGTGAAAGCCGGTGGTATGTTTTCAAGTTGACTTCTGAGTAACTTGGAGGATCTCTTAGCAAATCCATATCTTTGCCACTTGAATCTTCACAAAAGTGTTTATCTGCAATAATCAGTTATTCTCAGACAGAGACCCAGTACTAAAGAGCAACTGCTTGAAGCCTATAATGACTATGGCTGCTTCTACAGGTATCTGAGGTGTTGTTATTCTGTGACTGATCATGTGTAATCATCGTAAGTGATGACACATCCAGAAAGTTCAAAAACCACCGAAATACTCCAACTACTTTTTAATACTACATATATGCCTAACTTTAGAAAAAATTAAATGCCATTTTTTTTTTATTATTATTTTGAGTTGGAGTCTCACTCTGTCGCCCAGACTGGAGTGCAGTGGCATGCTCCCAGCCACCACAGCCTCAACCTGCTGGGCTCCAGCGATCCTTCCACCTCAGCCTTCCAAGTAGCCAGAACTACAGGTATGTGTTAGCTATTACGTCCAGCTAATTTTTGATTTATTGTAGAGACAAGATCTTGCCAAGTTGTCTGGGTGGGTCTCGAACCCGCGGGCTCAGGCAATCCACTCGCCTCGAGCTTCCAAAGCGCTGGAATTACAGGCTGAGCCACCGAGCCTGGCTAAATGCCATTCTTTTCCTTCCAATGACTTTCTTATATTTTAGAAAACCAGTGCTCTCCTGCTGCCCCTTCATTTTCCATGTCCCCTCTGTTTTGCCACACTTGAGTCTGACCTTCTGAAAAGTAATCCTTTTTGTCACATTAGTGCCTGGTTATGATGCAAGCAATATAACTACTTGAAATAACTACCTGATAGTTTGTTAGCATCCAAATACCTAAGCTCCATAGGTTTCAAAATTAATTCTAATTTGTCACTTAGACCAAACAACCAAACTGATTGCATGCATTGATTAAAAGAAGCCAAACATCCAAGGTAAAAAAAAAAGAAAATCTATAAATTACTATATACATAGATAATATATATACACACACACATATATGTATATAAACGTTTACATGTATGCACATGCATATACACATTCAACTTTCTATAATCCTTGGGAAAAAAGACAATCTTTATGTCTTTATGAAGAAAGACTGAATCTTACCTAAATTATTAAATGCTGAATTATTAAATAATGTTTTTTCAGATATTTAAGAACAGCATAAACATCTTTTGAAACATAAAAAAATCATGAAGCATTCACTAGTCTTTTTTAAAAAAGAAATCACATTTTGACACACTTATATGTCTACCTTTGACCTATCTTCATAGAAGCTTTCACTTTTATTCTTTTTATCAAATGCAGAAACTACTCTGCAAATGTGAGCCTATATTTGCCTATAAATGTAATGTTATTCTTAGTCAAAAGCACAAAATTATATTTGTATGGCTCATCTCCAGATCCTACTAGTTGCCCTCAGTGAATGTGCTAATTGCATTTTTTAGCAATCCATTTTCTTATCTTAGCCTTTGTGGTTTTATGCACATTTTACTAGATGTTACACTTTCTTGTGTTTAGGTTTTATTTGCATGACACCAAAGTGTGAGTCAGTTGGCTCATTGCATTTTGCATACATTGTGCATAATGAATACTAAAGTGAAGATTATCTTTTCATGGAGCAAAACTGAAAACATGTGTCTCTCTGCCAGATCTGCTTTGATGAAAAACAGAGAAACCTAAAATGTTGGGCAGTATATAATCCAATCTTTCTATAATCCAATCTTAGCAATGATAGACTTTGTTCCTTGCTTTTAAAAAATTATACATACTTCATTATTCTTCTATTTCAACAAGATCAAAGAAAACCCTACTTTAATTCTTCAATAAAAGTGTAACGTGCAATTTGTGTATGTGTGTGTGTGTGTGTGTGTTATGGTTACCATATCATGTTAAGCTTTAATAAAAAAGGCTATATACATGATATTGAAGGAAATCAAAATATTTCATCCCAAACTTTGACTCCCTAGTATAGTGAGTATTTTGAATTAAAAACCTGTTGAAGCCGGTCTCAGTGGCTCAGCCTGTAATCCCGCACCTTTGGGAGGCTGAGGTGAGTGGATTGCCTGAGCCCGCGGGTTCGAGACCCGCCTGGGCAGCGAAACCTCATCTCTACAATAAATAAAAAAATCAACCGGGCGTGGTAGCGCATGCCTGTAATTCCGGCTACT
>NW_007246706.1:392026-398855 GCF_000164805.1 Carlito syrichta | reverse complement strand
TGCACTCCAGTCTGGGCAACAGAGTGAGACTCCAACTCAAAAAAAAAAAAAAAAAACCTGTTGAGATCAAAAAGCACTGGAAGAGACTTTTCCTCTCTCTACATGAAGGTAGGTTTGACCCACCAAGAGAAATTGTTCCTGTTGGCCTCTCTGTTATCTCATTATCCTTTACTGGAAAGCAGACCAAGAATGTAACCATACCCGAACAGATCCTTTTTTGAGATAATCCATTGTCTCCAAAGATTATTTAAATCCCAAAGAGAACTATACACAAGTCAATTTCTGTTTCCCTATCCAATCATTCTCCCTTTCAATCATTTATTGTCCCTCAACAGAATCCTTTTCTCTCCCTCCCTGAACATATTTTACCAGGATTCAATTTCCCATTTTTTCTGTAACCACAAGATGATATATAAGCTTCTGTACCTCATTGGGAGATTGGGTCTTTGTTCTGAAGGCTCCTATCTATACATGCTAAATAAATGTTTATACCTTTTCCCCTATTATTCAAACTGCCTCATGGCAGTGATTTTTTTCAATGAATTTTAGCGGCCAAGGACCTTCCTCCCTTCAGTGGTATTCACACAAAAATTTTAAACACCATTTTTTTCTATGCTGGGTCTGTGTTTTAATAGAGTCTTTTATCTATTCTTACCTCAGTACTTTGTTTTCATTCCTCCAAGTTTACAGTATATTTTAATAGCTAATATTACAAAGCCTTCTCTCTACCTCCCTCTATGATTTGAATTGCATTGAATTGCATCTCTGGAATAATTTGGGAAAGAACTATTTTGTGACACCATCTAATCCAGGGAAAAAAATCCTACCTGGTAGTTTTCTGGTGCTCCAACTTTCCACTTCAGAAACAAACCTAGCTTGCAAGACTTTCTCTTTGGAAAAGCACCTACATTGTGTGTTTTATCTGTTTGCTAGTTTGCTTATTGTGGTCCCTACATGCTACTCCATGACCTTCCCTTAGCTCACCAAATTACAGGCTATTAAGGTTTCTTCACCTTATATGCCAGGCATCCTGCACTTTTTATGGGAAGAGCATATGCCTCCTTAATCGAGAGAAAGAGAGAGAGAGTGAGAGAGAGAGAGAGAGAGAGAGAAATTCTTCTTGTTATCTTCTTATTGTGGCCACGTAATAGTTTTAGGTTTTACACCCCACCCCAACCCACTCCCATGAAATAGAACTTTACCAAAGAATCTTTTTAGTTTTTGGAGTCTTAGTCTGACAGATGGCAGCAGATTGGTTTCTATGATGGTAGTTATATCACTGACAGAAAACTGGAAGAATCCGGATCTACATTGTCTGTATACAGATTTGACTGCTAGTTTGATCAACACATAATTAAAATGATTCTTGAATTCTTTCTGTTACCATATTGAAATATACAAAATTCATTGTCCCAAGGTTATCAACCTTGGTAAAATTTGACTCATAAATTATAAAATACAATCATTATTTATTTCTCAAGGGCTTCTGAAGAAATAAACTATGACTTCTTACTATAATAAAGGATTCTGATTTTTATTTTTTATTTTTTTGTTTTGTTTTTTAAAATATATTAATTTTAACTAAAATTATATTTATGCTAAGATAAAATGGTAAATTATTACTATTTTCAATGGTATTCTGATTTTTAAAAAGTAATATCCCAATGAAAATTTCCAGAACATAATACTTCCTTTCTGTTAAAAAATATTTATCCAAAACTTAAAAGTAAAAAAAGGGAATGCTTGCATGCCTTTTCAATTTCTTACTAGAGCATTGTCTGACTTGCATATCCAAGGACTGCTTAATTCTGGAGTGGATATATTTCTTGTTGTTGCACTTACTATTTACTATTGATTAGGACCTAAATCTAAAAGTTGCATGCTAAATTGTATATTTTTGTCAATGAGAGATGCAAATTACTTCTTTTCGGAGAAAAGATCACCCCAAAGATTATGTTTTACTGCCTTATAGGACATTAATCAATTTTCTCAAATTTACTCAACTTATTTCAGCATTCTTTCCAGACAGATGATATAAATTACTGTTCATAAAGAATTGCTTTTAATCAGCTTTACCATTCTGCTAGTTTACTTTGTAATTAGTTTAAAAATCTTTGAAATATGTTTTCTTTATATTTGTGAGTCATTTTTTAAAATATCTGAAAATTTTATGTTGGCATTCCAAAATATTTTAACCTTCGTGTGTGTCTATGTGTGTATGAAATGATTGATAATGCTAATCAAGCAGTATTAATAAAGGGATTCTACTTTGGTTTTAATTATACAAGAATATATATATATATAAATATGTATACATATGTGTACATACTACTATGTGAAAAATATTGATGTATTAGAGAGAGTCTATACAATTCTTAATGACTGCAATTCAGCCATCAAAAAACTTTTAATAAATAGTAATTTTAGCTGGGCTTGGTGGCTTAGCCTGTAATCTCACGCTTTGGGAGGCTGAGGTGAGTGGATTGCCTGAGCCCACGGGTTCGAGACCCACCTGGACAACTTGGTGAAACCTCATCTCTACAATAAATCAAAAAATTAGCCGGGCGTGGTAGTACGCGCCTGTAGTTCCGGCTACTCAGAAGGCTGAGGCGGAAGGATCGCCGGAGCCCAGCAGGTCGAGGCTGCAGTGGCTGGGAGCATGCCACTGCACTCCAGTCTAGGCAACAGAGTGAGATTCCAACTCAAAAATAAATAAATAAATAAAGCCGGGCTTGGTGGCTCAGCCTGCAATCCCGCAACTTTGAGAAGCTGAGGTGAGTAGATTGCCTGAGCCTGCAGGTTCAAGACCCGCCTGGGCAACTTGACGAGACCTCATCTCTACAATAAATCAAAAATGAGCCGGGTGTGGTAGCGTGCACCTGTAGTTCCAGCTACTGGGAAGGCTGAGGCAGAAGGATTGCCGGAGCCCAGCAGGTCAAGGCTGCAGAGGCCAGGAGTGGCCACTGCACTCCACTCTGGTTGACAGAGTGAGACTCCAACTCAAAAAAAAAAAAAAAAAGTAATTTTAACATAGTAAATTGTATAATTATACATTATTTCTTATTCTGGAATAAAATGATTTATAGAAACTTTATTGAAAAAACAAAATATAGAATCTAGCCTTTGAGTTTAGGGTCTGTGAAAATTATTTTTGTTCTCTTTGATTCCTCAGAGTATATGTAATAATTTTCCATCAAATTTTAATTTATAATTTAAATACTAAGCAATAAAGAGATTTACATAAAAGATTTTATAGCAGTAGTCATTTGCAGTGTAAAAATGTGGTTTCTTATTATTTCTAGCTCTTAAAATGTTAATGTAATACATCGCTATGTAATTTTACAGGATAGTTTAATTTCCCTTGAAAATATGAACCTCAGTGAAGGGTCCAAATTAAAAAGAAATTAATATGTTTCAAATATTAAGTTATTTTTCTGGTCTTCTGCGTTCTATAGTATCTAGACCTTATGAAAAATTCCACTTAAAGAACATTACTAAAAGTAATCCTACTTGGAGATTTTTCACTTTTCCCGAAAATCAAAATGCTTTTAGAATGAGTATTCTATGTTCATTTCATTATATTAATTACCATCAAATATCACAATAATCAAAATTCTGTTGACATGGAAACTGGTAGGAATACCTTGGTCAAATACACTAGCTCTTTATCAAATCTTCTTACATAAAATAAAAATTTTGTCATCTACTCTGCCCAGACTCCTTCCAGATTGGGACAATATTGTTATTTAGATGGTTAATTTTATCTACATATGTTAAAAACTTGAGCAAATGGATTTAAATAATAAATACTTAAACTTCAAGCTTGATATGCCCACTTTATAGAAGCAAGAGTTATGTTGAAATTATAATAATAGATTATAGCTTTAATGACAAGTTTGGAAAACCTATGATTTTAGGTCTGCACTGACCAATATGGTGACCCCTTGCCACATGTGGATATTTGTACTTAATATTAAATTCATTGACATTAAATAAAATTTAAAATTCAGTCACCTATCATACTAGCCACATTTCTAGAGCTCAATATCCTCATAATGTTGCTAGCTAATGCATTAGACAGTGTAGATATAGAATATTTCTATCATTGCAGAAAATTCTGTTGAAAAGCCCTGTTACAGATTTCTGATGTGTTGATTATGCCTCTTTCTCTATTCATTCAAGTGTTAAAGATAAATTTTATTTTCTATAAGTTGTAAACAGTATGAGATTATATAGATATTATATAAGACATCAAGCTAGATATTCTTAATTGAGCAGGAAATTTTAGTGTCATGTTTACTTATATCATAAGAACCTAAAACATTCTCTATTATGTTTTAAATTAAAATGCACAGAATGCATTCCAGGTCTCAAAAATATTTGCTACTTTCTTTGAATGTATCTATGATTTTCATTTCTTAAATTAAATCCATTAGTTCGTACCCATAAAATTAATAGAGAGATTACTTAGTTTAAATAACAGATATTTGCATTAAAATTAAAATAAGTTGACAAACTCTGAAAAATTGTTAATTTGCTTTGAGTTTTCCAGCAGTCAAGGAAAGTCTTTGTGTCATTTGATTGAGAAAACATGAGAAGAGCCGGGTTGGGTGGCTCAGCCTGTATTCCCATGCTTTGGGAGGCTGAGGTGAGTCGATTGCCTGAGCCCGCGGGTTCGAGACTCGCCTGGGCAACTTGGCGACACCTCATCTCTACAATAAATCAAAAAATTAGCCGGGCGTGGTAGCGCGCGCCTGTAGTTCAGGCTACTTGGAAGGTTGAGGCGGAGGGATCGCCGGAGCCCAGCAGGTCGAGGCTGCGGTGGCCGGGTGCGGCCACTGCACTCCAGTCTGGGCGATAGAGTGAGACTCCAACTCAAAAAAAAAAAAAAAAAAGTGAGAAGAAATGGATGTTACTGATATTCAACATTATATGGAAAGAAAAAGCTAATTTGAATATTGAGCTAGAGATTCTGATTAACATATATCATTTTAGGAGACAAGATACATGGCAAAATGACAATAAATTAGATTTTAAAATATCATATATATGTGTGTGTGTGTGTTTAATGTTATCCCTCATGTAAAGATAACTTAATTGAATAATTTTAAAATCAAGTATAGCCTGGGCTAGTAGCTCAGCCTGTAATCCCAGCACTTAGGGAGGCTAAGGTGAGTGGATTGCCTGAGTCCGCGGGTTCAAGAACAGCCCGGGCAATTTGGTGAGATCACATCTCTACAATAAACAAAAAAAATTAGCTGGGCATGGTAGCACGCACCTGTAGTTTGGGCTACTTGGAAGACTGAGACGTAAGGATTGCCGGCGCCCAGTGGGTCGATGCTGGGGTGGCTGTGAGTGTGTCACTGCACTCCAGCCTGAGTGACAGAGTACTCAAAAAGAAACAGTATAAGCAGTAAGGAAAAATTTTAATCGAACCAAAATTTAAATATGTTTTTATTAAATTATATTGATTTAAATAAAACTACTTTGCATTCAAATCACTGAGGTAACAGTGAAAGTTTTATAATCTTAATTATAGCAATCAAAAAATTAAGTTCTGAGTCTGAGAAAATGATTATATCTCTTGTATAATAGATCAAATGCACATAATCTTGACTCAAAAGCACTGTGTATTTAAAGCAAAACAAAACAAAATTCATGACCTGGAAATATTCAGTGCTAACATTAAATAATTGTTAACTATAAGAAGATTTATCAATGTAGTTAACTACATTAACAGACTGAGGGAGAAATGTTATCATTTCATGAGAAAAAAAAGCATTTGATACAGTAGCCACTCAAATGTGATTTAAAAAATAAAATCTTAGTAAATAAAAAATAGAAGATTGCCCCAACCTTATAAAGTATATTTTGCAAAAAACCAATGGTAAATACCTTATAAAATGGTGAATTTTTAAAGCAGTATTATCAATGTTAAGAATAAGATAATTATGACTCTTAAGTTCAGTAAAATTCAACATTATACAGACTTTTATTTATTATAAAGATGTAGTAGCCGGGCTCGGTGGCTCAGCCTGTAATCCCGCGCCTTTGGGAGGCTGAGGTGAGTGGATTGCCTGAGTCTGCGGGTTCGAGACCCGCCTGGGCAGGCGAGACCTCATCTCTACAATAAATCAAAATATTAACCGGGCGTGGTAGCGCGTGCCTGTAGTTCCAGCTACTAGGAAGGCTGAGGCGGAAGGATCACCGGAGCCAAGCAGGTCGAGGCTGCGGTGGCCGGGAGTGGCCACTGCACTCCACTCTGAGCGACAGAGTGAGACTCCAACTTAAATAAATAAATAAATAAATAAATAAATAAATAAATAAATAATGTGGGATACAATTCAGGGTTAGGTATACAAACGTTGATTATGCAGGTACCCTTGTTGATGAAGTATGCCCCTCCCCTCCCCTAGTAGTTTCCCTCAACTACCAATCCCATCCCCCCATGACAATTTCCCACTACTGCCAATTGCTTTCTTATAGTATTATAATAATTGTTCAAGGTCTACTTAAGAGTGAAAACATATGGTACTCTGTTCTTTGTTTCTGTGATAGATCATTAAGTGTGATCGACTCTAAATCCATCCAAGTTGCTGCAAAGTCCGTATGTTTGTCCTTCTTTGTGGCTGCATAATATTCCACTGTGTATACATATCACATTTTTTTATCCAGTCCAGCTTCAAAGAGCAACCTGGTTGGTTCCATGTTTTTGCTATTGTGTATAGAGCTGCAACAAACATATGTGTGCAGGTATCTTTTTTGTAGGATGATTTGAGTTCCTCTGAGTATATTCCCAATAGGGGAATTGCTGGGTCATATGGAAGGT
>NW_007246706.1:366346-391863 GCF_000164805.1 Carlito syrichta | reverse complement strand
GGTTTTGATTTGCATTTCTCTGATGATGAGTGAGGCTGAGCACTTTTTCATGTGTCTGTTGGCTGCCCATATATCTTCTTTTGAGATGTATCTATTCATGCCTTTTGCCCACTGTCTAACAGGACTTTTTGTTTTTTTCCTTTTGGCATGTTTGAGTTCCTTGTAGATCCCAGATGTTAAAGCCGCTGTCAGATACACAGTTGGCAAATATTTTTTCCCATTCTGTGGGCTGTCTCCCTGCTCCTTTGATGGTTTCTTTTGCTTTGTAGAAGCTGGTTAGTTTGATGAGGTCCCACTTGTCTATTTCATTTCTTAAGGTATGGGCATTTGAGGTTCTGAATAGGAATGGTTCCCAGTTCCAATCTCCATAAGGGTATCACTTGTGTTTTCTAAGATTCTTGTAGTTTGAGGTTTTACAATTAGGTATTTGATCCATTTAGAGTTAATTTTTGTGTATGGTGAGAAGGAGGTGTTCTGTTTCAATTTTCTGCATGTGATCAGTCAGTTTTCCCAGCATCATTTACTGAATAGGTTCTCCTCTCTCCAGTGGTTGTTGTTGTAGGCTTTGTCAAAGATGAGTTGATTGAAAAACTGATGTTTTGCTTCTGGATTCTCTATGCTGTTCCATTGGTCTATATGCCTGTTCTTGAACCAATACCAGGCTGTTTTGATTACTGTAGGCATATAGTAAAATTTGAAGTACGGAAGTGTGATACCTCCTGCTTTGTTTCTTTTTCTAAGGATTGTTTTGGCTATTCATGGTCGTTTATGTTTCTGTATGAATTTCTGTATTGTCATTTCCTGGTCTGAGAAGAATGATGTTGGTAACTTAATGAGTATTGTGTTGAATCTGTAGATTGCCTTTGGTAGGATGGATATCTTAACAATGTTGATTCTTCTTATCCTTGAGCATGAAATATTTTTCCATTTGTTTGTGTCTTGGATTTCTTTGAGCAATGTTTTGTAATTCTCATTGTAAAGGTCTGTCAGCTCTCTGGTTAGAAAGATGCCAAGATATTTCTTTCTTTTTTTTTTTTTTTTTTTTGGTGACTATTATGAATGGGATTATGCTTTTAATTTGGGTGTGTGCCTGCTTGTTGCTGGTGCATAGGAATGCAACTGTCTTTTGCACATTTATTTTGTACCCTGAGAATTTGCCAAAGTCCTTTATCAGTGCAAGCAGGTTTTTGACAAGTTTCTTGGATTTTCAAGGTATAGGATCCTATCATCAGCAAGGAGGGATAACTTGACTTCCTATTTGGATACCTCTGATTTCCTTCTTTTGTCTCACTGCCCTAGCTAGGACCTCCTATAAAATGTTTAACAAGAGGGAGTGAGAATGGGCAACCTTATCTTGTTACAGTTTTCAGGGGAAATGTCTCCAGTTCCTGTCCATTTAGCAATATGTTAGCTGTGGGTTTATCATAAATAACACTATTTTGAGGTATGTTCCTTTTATACCTAGGTATTTGAGGGTTTTTATCAAGAAGGGATGCTGGGTTTTTTCAAAAGCTTTTTCTGCATCTAATGATATAATCCTGTGGTTCTTGTTTTTATATCTGTTGATGTATTTAATTACATTTATGGTCTTGTGAATGTTGTTCCAGCCCTGCTTCCTGGGGATGAAGCTACTTGGTCATGGTGGATGATTTTTGAAATATGTCTTTGGATCCAATTTGCTAGAATTTTGTCGAGGATTTTTATATCTGCGTTCATAAGAGATATTGGTCTCTAATTCTCTTTTTTTGTTGGATCTTTACCCGTTTTTGATGTGTTATGTTAGCTTCATAAAATGATTTGGGGAGAATTCCATCCTTCTCAATTGCCTAGAATACTTTCAATAGGATTGGTATCAGTTCCTCCTTGTATGTTTTGTAGAATTCTGCTGGAAAGCCACCCAGTCCAGGGTTTTTTTCTGTAGGTAGTTTTCGTGTGACAGAATCAATTTCCTGGGCTGTTATTGGTCTATTTAGTGTCTCAATGTCTTCTTGTTTCAACCTGAGGAAGTTCTGTGATGTCAGAAAATCCTCCATTTCATTTAAGTTATCAGGTTTGTTTCCATGTAGGTGTACATAGTAATCTCTGATAAGCTTTTGTATTTCTTTGAGGTCAGTTGTGATTTGATGTTTTGTATTTCTGATTGTGTTTTGGGGGGGCTTTTTCTCTCTTTTTCTTGGTCATTCTGGCTAGTGGTCCATCAATCTTGTTAGTTCTTTCAAAGAACCAGCTTTTTGTTTTGTTGTTTTCTATAATATTTTTGTCTTCTATGTCCTGTATTTGGGTTTGTATTTTGGTGATTTGGATTCTTCTGCGAAATTTGGGGTTTTGGTGGTCTTCTCTTTCCAGTTCTCTTGGGTGATTTGTTTGGCTCTCAATTCTGATCTTTCCATTTTCTTGATGTGTGCTCATAGAGATATAAATTCCCATCTTAGAACTGTTTTCATGGCATCTCAGAGATTTTGGTAAGATATTTCTTCATTTTCATTTGTTTCCAGGAATTTTTAATTTCTACTTTGATTTCAGTGTTGACCCAGTAGTTGTTCAGCATCATGCTGTTTAGTGTCCATGTCTTTGTGGGGTTTGGGGAAATTTTGTTGGTGCAGATATTTATTTTTATTCCACTGTGGTCTGAGAATGTGCATGGCAAGATTTTAACCTTATGGGATTTGTTTATGCTTGATTTATGACCAAGGATGTGATTGATTTTGGAGTACATTCCACGTGGTGATGAATAGAATGCTATTCTGTTGTTGTTGGGTGGAATAATCTGTAGGTATCTACTAAGTCCATTTGGTTGAGTGTCAAGTTTAGGTTCTGGATCTCCTTGTTTACTTTTTGCCTCATTGATCTATCTAGGGCTGTTAGTGGAGTATTCAAGTTCCATGCTAAAACAGTATTAGAGTCAATATTTGTTGTTGTTGTTGTTGTTACTTAGTAGTTGCTTTATAAATGCTGGTGCTCCTGTGCTGGCGCATATATGTTTAGGGTGAATATTTCTTGTTAATGGATTGAACCTTTTATCATTATGTCATGTCCTTTTGCATCTTTTTAAATTTTTGATAGGTTAAATGTTGTTTTGTCTGATATTAAGATCATAACTCCTGCCTTCTTTTGTGATCCATTTGCCTGGAAACTTGTTTTCCATCCTTTAACTTTGAGTCTATGTGCATCCCTTTGCAGTGAGCTGAGTCTCCTGGATGCAGCAAATAATTGGGTCATGGTTTCTTATCCAGTTTGCCATTCTGTGTCTTTTCAGTGGTGCATTTAGTCCATTCACATTTACTTTATTTTATTTTATTTTATTTAGAGTTGGAGTCTCACTCTGTCACCCAGACTGGAGTGTAGTGGCCGCTCCTAGCCACTGAAGCCTCAACTTGCTAGGCTCCAGCAATCCTTCCACCTCAGCCTTCCAAGTAGCTGGAACTATAGGCATGCACTACCATGCCTGGCTCATTTTGATTTATTGTAGAGATGAGGTCTCGTCAAGTTGCCCAGGTGGGTCTTGAACCCGTGGGCTTGGGCAATCCACTCACCTCAGCCTCCCAAAGTGCAGGATTACAGGCTGAGCCACCGAGTCCACCCAGGCTGATTATTTAAATGTGATAGTTTATCCCTGTCATGAGGTTCTTATAAAGTTTTTTCTTTGTTTTGACTTTGGTGTTGATGTATGTGTGTGTTTTCAAGTTTCTTGTTGTGCTATATTCTCTGTTGATTCTGTGCTCTGTTGTTCTCTTGGGAAGTGTGTGGTCATTCTTTGTTTTCTTTCTTCTGTGCTTAATACCTTTTTAAGTGTCTCCTGTAGAGCTGGTCTGGAAGCTGCATAATTTCTTCCCTAAGAAGGAAGGATGTTAATTCTCCATCACTGATGAAGTTGAACTTAACTGGATAGGAAATTCTTGGCTAAAATTGTTTATTTTTTGAGGACTCTGAATATAGGGCTCCAGTCTCTTCTTGCTTGTAGTGTTTCTGCCGATAGGTCTACTGCTATTCTGATTGGTTTTCCCCAGCAGGTAGTCTGACCTTTCTCTCTTGCTGCCTTTAGGACTTTTTCCTTTGTGCCTACTTTATGTAGGCATATTACTATGTGTTTAGTGGTTGGTCTTCTCATTTCATGTCTTGTGGGGGTTCTATATATCTCTTATGCTTAGCTGGTCACATCTCTGGTGAGATGGGGAAAGTTTTCTTGGATTACCTCCTGGAATACTTGCTCCAAGTTGTTCTCCATTTCTCTTTCTTCTTCTGGGATACCAATCAGGCATAGGTTCAGCCTCTTGATATAATTGCACATCTCTTGTAGGCTTTGTTCTTTCTTTCTGAGTCTCTGTTCTATGTTTTTTACAGATTGGGTTAATTCCATGCTCTAGTCTTCAAGTTTTGAGCTTCTTTCATCCTCTAGATTAATTCTGCTTTCCATGCTTGTCATCTTGATATTTCTTTCCTGGATCAAGTTTTTTTATTGCCAAACTCTCTTTTATAAGTTCTTACAGTGTTGCATCTTGTCTTTCTTGAGTCTTATTTACTCTTTCCATCCATTCCCTAATCCCTGTCATATTCTGAGGACAGTCATCTGTGACTTCCATTATTTAGACACCAAGGTCTGATTTTTCAAAAGTTTTGTCTTGGGTACACCTGAAATTGCCTGTGGTCTTCCTTTGATTTTTCCTTATTTATGACATATCTCCTATTTTTCTCTTTAGTTCTGTTGTTCAGTGTCACTGAGAGAGGCTTTCCCTTCTGATGTCTGCTCAGTCCTCTCTCTATTCTTCCCTGATCTGGGCTATGGATTTGTTCACTGATCTCTTTGGAGTCCTTTCTCATCCTTTTCTGGCCACAGCTTTGTCCTGAGGCTGGATCAGGGTAAGGGGTGTAGCACCCAGAATTCAGCACTCGTCAGGTCCCTCCAATGTTTGTGCTTTCAGGATATTTCCTGATCAATCCCTGAGTAGTTGATCTGCCAGTCAAAGAGATCAGGTCTATTGCTCAGTGGTGAGCAAGTTGGAGCACTTTCCTATCCCACCTTCAAGATGGTGGTGGGGTGCCTCTCTTGTCCTCTTCCATGGAATTTTGCCTCTGGACTCCCTCTGCAGCCCCTGCTGCCAGTGCCCTGCCAGGCACTAAAGTGGTTGACGTTTCTTGCAGTAAGACAAGGTAAAGATTTAAGTGTTGGAATAAGAGAGGCAAAATTTTTGTTTTCAGGATTGAATGTAGAGAAAAATCAAAATAATTTCATAAATAAATTTTTATTAATAAGAGAGGACAGACAGTTTATTGGATAAAAGGCCAACATTTAAAAATTAATAGCTTCCCAATACACAATTGGAAACTAATGAGAAAATAATATAATGGTAACAATAATCAAAAGGGACCTAGAAAAAATATAAGTAATAATTTTTTAATTGCAACCATTGTTGAAGGACATAAAAGAAACCTGACTATATATCAGGATGCACTAAGTTCATTAATGAGGTGACTCAATTTTGTAATTAAGTTAATTCTCCACTAATTTATAAATGCAATGCAATTCAAATGAAAATTCCACAGGAATTTATGTGCAATAAGACAAGTCTAAAACTCATGTGGAATAAAAAAAATTCCAAGAATTGGCACAATGATTTTGTAAAAAATAAAAAGATAAAACCTTCTTTGCCAGATATCAAGATCTATAATTAAAGAATAATGCTAAAACAGCATTAATTAGTCAAAAAAGATACAACATATATCATGTATTGATAAAAGGATAGGCATATCATCAAATGAGTAAAATAGGAAGTTCAGAAAGATCCATACAGTTGCAGAAACTTGGCACATTGTCAAATTTAAAACTGACCATATGGACTAAAAAAATAAGTATCTACCTCATAACAAAACAAAAAAAAAATTGCAAAGGTTATAAAATCTAAATGTAAAAACTAAAATTTTTAGAAGAATCAGGATAAGAAAGAATATTCTAAATAAGAGTTGAGGATTTAAAAAAAGAGTTGAGGCCAGGCTCGGTGACTCAACCTGTAATCCTGTGCCTTTGGGAGGCTGACGTGAGTGGATTGCCTGAGCCCATGGGTTCAAGACCCGCCTGGGCAGCGAGACCTCATCTCTACAATAAATCAAAAAATCAGCCGGGCGTAGTAGCACGTGCCTGTAATTCCGGCTACTTGGAAGGTTGAGGCGGAAGGATCGCCGGAGCCCAGCAGGTCGAGGCTGCGGTGGCCAGGAGCGGCCACTGCACTCCAGTCTGGGCGACAGAATGAGACTCCAACTCAAAAAAAAAAAAAAAATGAGTGAGAACATATGGAACTTTGTTCTTTATTTCTGTAATAAATCACTGAGTATGGCTGACTCCAAATCCATCCAAGTTGCTGCTAAGTCCATATATTTGTCCTTCTTTATGGCTACATAATATTCCATTTTGTATATGTACCACATTTTTTTTATCCAGTCCAGCTTCGATGGGCAACATGGTTGATTCCATGTTTTTGCTGTTGTGAATAAAGCTGCAACAAACATATGTGTGCAGGTATCTTTTTTGTAGAATAATTTGAGTTCCTCTGGGTATAGTCCCAGTAGGGGAATTGCTGGGTCATATGGAGGGTCAATTTCTAGTTCTCTAACACTGTCTCCCAAAGAGGTTTATAAGTTTGCATTCCCACCAGCAGTGTAGAAGCATTCCTTTTTCTCCACAACCTCGCCAGCATCTGTTGTTGTTTTATTAATGATGGCCATTCTTACAGGGGTTAGGTGGAATCTCAAAGTGGTTTTGATTTGCATTTCTCTGATGATGAGTGAGGCTGAGCACTTTTTCATGTGTCTGTTGACTCCCCGTATTGTATATCTTCTTTTGAGATGTGTCTATTGATTTCTTTTGCCCGCTTTTTAACGGGACTGTTTGTTTTTTTCCCTTCGGTGCGTTTGAGTTCCTTGTAGATTCTAGATGTTAGGCCTTTGTCAGATATTCAGTTGGCAAATATTTTTTTCCCATTCTGTGGGCTGTCTCCCTGCTCTCTTGATGATTTCTTTTGCTTTGCAGAAGCTCATTAATTTGATGAGGTCCCACTTGTCTATCTTATTTCTTAAGATATTGGCCTTTAGTTTTCTGAATAGGAATTGGTTCCCAGTTCCAATTTTCATAAGGATGTCTCCTGCACTTTCTAAGATTCTTATAGTTTGAGGTTTTATGTTTAGGTATTTGATCCATTTAGAGTTAACTTTTGTGTATGGTGATTGGTAGGGATCCTACTTCAATCTTCTGCATGTGATCAGCCAGTTTTCCCAGCACCATTTACTGAATAGGTTCTCTTCTCCCCAGTGGTTGTTGTTGGAGGTTTTGTCAAAGATGAGTTGGTTGAGGAATTGAGGTTTTGCTTCTGGAAACTCTATCCTGTTCCACTGGTCTATGTGCCTGTTCTTGTACCAATACCAGCCTTTTTTGATTGCTGTAGCCTTATAGTAAAGTTTCAAGTCTGGAAATGTGATACCTCCTGCTTGGTTTCTTTTGCTAAGAATTGTTTTGGCTATTCATGGTCATTTATGTTTCCACATGAATTTCTGTATTGTCATTTCCAGTTCTGAGAAGAATGATGTTGGTAACTTAATGAGTATTGTGTTCAATCTGTAGATTGCCTTTGGTAGGATGGACATCTTAACAATGTTGATTCTTCCTATTCATGAGCATGGACTATTTTTCCATTTGTTTGTGTCTTCTTGGATTTCTTTGAGCAGTGTTTTGTAATTCTCATTGCAAAGGTCTTTCAATTCTCTGGTTAGGAAGATACCAAGGTATTTCATGGCATTGTGGCTATTGTGAATAGAATTGTGCTTCTTATTTGGGTCTCTAGGTTTTGAGGGTATTTTTGTTTTTGTTTTTGTTTTTGTTTTGAGTTGGAATCTCACTCTGTCACACAGACTGGAGTGCAGTGGCATGCTCCCAGCCACTGCAACCTTGACCTGCTGGGCTCCGGCAATCCCTCCACCTCAGTCTTCCAAGTAGCTGGAACTACAGGCGCAAGCTACCACGCCCGGCTAATTTTTTGATTTTTTTGTAGAGATGAGGTTTCGCCAAGTTGCCCAGGCAGGTCTCGAATCTGCGGGCTCAGGCAATCCATTCACCTCGGCCTCCCAAAGCACTGGGATTACAGACGGAGCCACCGAGCCCGGCCGGGTTTTGAGTTTTTTTATACTTTGTCTGGTTTTGGTATCAGAGTAAAATTAACTTCATAAAGTAAATGAGAAAAATGTTTCCTCATTTTCTATTTTCTGAAAGAGATTGTAGTAGAATTGGTTTTCCATCTTTTAAAAAAAAACTCTTAAAAAAATAGAATGGAGAGGAGTTCTCTCAGCTTGATAAACAGCATCTATAAAAACTAACTGCTAATATTATATTTAATGGTAAATACAGAATGCTTCCCCCTAAAGTTAGTATAAAGTAAGTAGTGCATTCTCACTACCTTTATTCAACAGACTATAAGTTCTAACCAATGCAATAAGACAAGGAAAGGAAATAAAAAGCATACGAAAAAGAAAGTAAGAAATAAAACTGTTCTTATTTGCAGATGCATTGACTGTTATGTAGATAAGTTTTTAAAATCTACAAAAACTTTTTAGCACCAAAAAGTTAGTTCTTCAAGTTTTCAAATACAAGATAAACATACTAAATTGTGCTGAAGCATTTGGACTTCCCTAAGAAAAACAGAGACTCAAGTTAAGTCTCACACCTTATATAAAAGTAAATTCAAAATGGATCACAGACTTACATGTAAAATATAAAGCCATAAAACTTTTTTTTTTTTTTTTGAGTTGGAGTCTTACTCCCTGACACTGACTGGAGTGCAGTGTCACGCTCCCAGGCACTGCAGCCTCAACCACGTGCTAGGCTCCGGCAAATCTTCGGCCTCAGCCTTCCACATAGCTGGAACTACAGGCGCACACTACCACACCCAGCAAATTTTTGATTTATTGTAGAGATGAGGTCTCCCCAAGTTGCCCAGGTGGGTCTGGAACCCGCAGGCTCAGGCAATCCACTCACCTCGGCCTCCCAAAGCACTGGGATTACAGGCTGAGCCACCAAGCCCAGCAAGCTATAAAACTTTTAGAAAAAAGAGAATCCTCAGGATCTAGGACCAGGTAAATAGTTCCTATACGTACCACCATACATATAATCTGTAAAAGAAAAAAAATTGAAGAATTGGACTTCATCAAAATTTAAAACTTTTACAAATGAAAAACTTTTGTTAAGATGATGAAAAGACAAGTTGCATACTGTGAAAAATATTTTCAAACCACATACCCAGGTAAGGAGTAATATGTAGAACATATAAGGAAATCTCAAAACTGAACAGTAAAAATAAATAAATAAATGAAATAACTAGAACATAGGCAAAAAGGAATAAACATTTTCCCAAAGAAAATATGCAAATGGCAAACAGACATATAAAAGATGTTCCACATCATTAGCCATTAGGAAAATGCAAATTAAAGCCACAATTGATTATGTATTCCTACAAACTATCAGAATGACTAGAATAAAAATAATGGCTATATGAAAGGCTAACAAGAATGCAGCAAAACTGAAAACACTCTTAAATACTGGTGGGAATGTAAAACGATACTACCATTTAGGAAAACAGTTTGACAATCTCTTCAAAATCTATACTTGCAATTACCACACAACCCAGAAATTATACTTCTAGGCATTTATTTTAGAGAAATAAAAATTTGTGTTCACACAAAACCATGTGAAAAAATGTTTATAGGAACTTTATTTATAATAGACCTAAATTGGAAAAAACCCAGATGTCCTTATGCAGGTAAATTTTTAAGCATAATTGTGGTATATCATACTATGGAACACTAAACAGCGATAAAAAGTAACAAACTATTATTATATGCAACAACCTGATGAGTCCCTAGAGAATCATACCAAGCAAAAAAGGCCAATCCCAAAAGTGTACATAATATATGAACCTATTTTCATAAAATTTTTAAAATGACAAAACTGTGAAAATGCAGAACCGTAGAAATGTTTGCCAAGGATTAACAGGGATTGGACGTTGAAGGGGAAAGCAGTAGCTGTAAAAGATCAGCATGAAGAGTCCTTGTGGCAATGGAAATGTTCTGTTTCTTAGTTTATCAAGGTTGGCATAATAGTTGTGATGTTGCAGTATAGTTTTGCAAGAGATCTTCACTGGCAGGAGCTTAAAGCTACATATGAAGCTATAATTATCTCAAAATAAAAAGTTGAATTAAAATACCAAAAAATTATTATATATGGAAAGAGTTAAAATAATGTTTTAAGTAGTATGACTAAGAATATAGCAAGTGCTGGGCACGATGGCTCACGCCTATAATCCCAGCACTTGGGAGACCAAGGTGAGAGGATTGCCTGAGCTCATGGGTTTGAGATCAACCTGGGCAACTTGGCGAGACCTCATCTCTACAGTAAATCAAAAAATTAGCCAGGTGTGGTGGCACATGCCTGTAGTTTCAGCTACTTGGAAGGCTGAGGCAGAAGGATCACCTGAGCCCAGCGGGTCGAGGCTGCAGTGATCGTGAGCATGCCACTGCCCTCCAGCCTAGGCAATAGAGTAAGACTCCAACTCTCTCTCGCTCTCTCTCTCTCTCTCTCTCTCTATATCTATATATCTACATATCTATATATCTATATATCTATATCTATATATCTATAGATCTATAGATCTATAGATCTATATATCTATATCTATATATCTATAGATATAGATATGTAGATATATAGATCTATAGATCTATAGATATATAGATATATATATATAGAGAGAGAGCACAAGATTATTGTAAAATATCTCATTTAGTACTATCTGCCTTATTTTCTATGGGGTGCTCAGAAATCATGCTTCTACTGCTTTCCAGGGAGACTGCCAGCTATTGGGTTGTGATGAAAAACAAAACAAAGTAATACATATATTGTCTACAATCAAGGTAAATCCTGTAGCTGAAATCATATCATACTTCTATATCTAACCATCTTTGATCTTATATCTCTAGTTCTAATAAATTATTTACATGCATGAAAATTATTGGAAGAACTTAAATGACCATTAAGAAGTCGAGCGCTTACTATCATAACTAAGTTGAAATGTACTGTTCCCAGGATTTATAATCATGATATCATTGAGCAAGGCAATGAGTTAGGACAATAGTTAATGTGAATAAAATAGATCCTTACCCTCTATGGTTCATAAAGTATTTACTTCCCTCCACTCCCGAATAAGGGAGTAAGGCTCAGACCTGACCAATCAACAAACTGGGGCATGAATTACTGTGGAGACTGGTAAATTATTGTGCCATATAATTTCAAAGATGAAAGCAAGAACTCCTCTAAGCATCTTCCGTTATTTAACCTGTGAGTAAAATAAATCCCTGAATAATTAGCTGATTATCTATGGTCAAATTAGAAAATGGTACAGTTTTATTTTTCATCCACTAAATTTTTTAAAAATATTGACTTAAGCTTATTCATATTTTCATGCTGAGATGAACTTTTGTTTCAGATACCCGCAGAAGGACTGGGCAAGGAAGAGGGAATTTGCCAGATGGCAATATATCAAGAAATGGCTTAGCTGGGGGAGTTAACATGAGAAGACTTATATCTACTGCCAGATCCACTGAGTGGGTTCTGTCTTTGCCTTACAAGAACACTCAGAGGGCTTCAGAACCGCCTGAAAACTCTCCTATGGAACCTGCCTTCTCTTGTCTCTTGTGCTACTAGAATTTCCTGTCTCTCTGACAGCTCTTTCTCCTTTACATCTTCCACTGTTGTCTTCTTACATTTTCTTTATCTGTTGGAGTTCTGCTCTCACTTTGCTTTTATCTTGACATGAATTCTGCACTAATGACTCACCCAAATCCACGACTTCACATACCATCCAATAACTCCAAAGCTTTATTCTCAGCTTTGGAACTCTCTGCTGAGCTCCAGGTGCATAGGGCCAACCCCATGAACATTTCAAGTCTATCATGTCTCAAACAAATTCATCTTCTCTTCTCTTCTGTTCCCTGTGTCTGCATATGATAACCAAACATTCAATTTTCCAGTACAAAAACCTTAGAAAGACCTTAGCCTACCCTTTCTCACTACCATTGTGTCTAATCAATGCTTCTCTAGTCTTTGTGGCCCCACTTGCTTCCTGATTATCCTCTTGTAATGGGAGATCTGGTCTCCAGGTCCTCTCAGCCCCTTTCCCTGACACACAGAGCTACATCCTGCCTTCCTGGACTCTCCCACACTGCTGCCAGTGTGATCTTTCTGAAGCACAAGTCAAATCACGTGACTCATTGACTTGAGGTAATTAAACAGCTTCACAAACATTTCGGTCCAGAGTTCACACTCCTTAATAGAACACACAGAGCCTGTAATGAATGGATCCCTACCTAACCCTCAAGTCTCAACTCTTGATACTCTTTTTCATAATTTCTTTGTTGTAGAATACTGCTTATTTCTAGACTTCCATGTGTTTCAAACACCATTGACTTTGCACATGCTCTTCCCTCACCTACCTCATCTCCAGCTGCTCACATACTCAGATTCCAACTACACAAGTGTCTGTGCTGGTCCTTGAAAATGCCAATGGTGTTCCCACAGAATACAAGGAGTTTCAAGACTAGAGTGCCTCAGGTCTTTTTGTACCCCTGCAATTTTTCACATGTTTCTCTCCCTTGTCTGTAATAACCCCCACATAGTCTATTTCTGACTCCTTTAACCAACATGTGAAAAGTCAGTTCCAAATCACTTTTTGAAGCTTTTGGTGACCATCTTCCCTAGGATAATGTGACTGTTTCTTGAACACCATCCCCTAGTGCCCTTGGGCATTGTATAAGAGACAAGTTTACCAAGCAGGTAACTAGTCTTTACTGCCACTAAAGACACAAGAACACTAAATGATGAATTCTATTTGAAAGAAAATTTGTTTTAGTGCTATTATTAGTAAATATTAATATGCCTCAGAATGCATTACAGAAAGAAATGTGGTCTCCGCTGTTTTGTCTAACTTTTCAAAGAAAACGGATAAAAAGATTATCTATCTTGATTATCTGTCAAGCTTGATGGTAGAGTATTTCTATTTGTAAATAAATATGCAAGGACTTTTTAATTCATTCCTTTTTGATCTCTTTCTTGTCTATTTACTTATTTTTGTACTCTTTCCTTTTTCTTTTTTTGAGTTGGAGTCTCATTCTGTCCCCCAGGCTGGAATGCAGTGGCTGCTCCCAGTCACTGCAGCCTCGACCTGCTGGGCTCTGGCGATCCTTCTGCCTCAACCTTCCAAGTAGCTAGAACTACAGGCGCGCCCCACCACGCCCGGCTGATTTTTTGTAGAGATGAGGTCTCACCAAGTTGCCCAGGTGGGTCTCGAACCTGTGGGCTCAGGCAATCCACTCACCTCAGCCTCCCAAAGCGTGGGATTACAAGCTGAGCCACCGAGCCCGGCTGTTTCCTTTTATCTTTATCTTTTTTTTTTTGAGTTGGAGTCTCACTCCGTCGCCCAGACTGGAGTGCAGTGGCCGCTCCCGGCCACCGCAGCCTCGACCCGCTGGGCTCCGGCCACCCTTCCGCCTCAGCCTTCCGAGTAGCCGGAATTACAGGCGCGCGCTACCACGCCCGGCTAATTTTTTGATTTATTGTAGAGATGAGCTCTTGCCTGCCCAGGCGGGTCTCGAACCCGTGGGCTCAGCAATCCACTCACCTCAGCCTCCCAAAGGCGCGGGATTACAGGCTGAGCCACCGAGCCCGGCTCTATCTTTTTTTTTTTTAACCTTTTACACCTCTTCTTTTCTTTTCTCTTTATTTTCCTCCCTCTTTTCTTTCTTTATTCTCTTCATTCTTTATTAATGCCTTGAGTGCCTGCAAATGTGTATCGTCATACCTGTAATCGTTAATAAAGCAAAAATTGACATAAAATCACATTTAAATATAAAGATCTTAGAAAAAATGGGAAAGAGTTGGAGTATCTATCAGTTACAAGTAATGGAAAAGTCATTCTCAAACTAGCTTAAGAAATAAAGGAATTGATTATCTCAGACAGCATGAGGTCTAGAGGAGGGTGGACCCTAGCTTGGTTAATTCAATAACACTGTCAAGAAACCAGATTCTTTCCTTGTTTCCTCACCTCTATCCTTGATTGGTGTGTTTTGTCTCCAGGCTGGTTCCCATCTTAGTTACAGGATATTATAGCACTTACATAGAAATTATATCCGGAGAGAATCATTTAGGCACTGAGTGTCTCTTCTGGCATCTACTACATACAGTCTAGAAAAACAATGTGAGAAGTACCCCCCGCCAAATGTCTGTCACATGTCATTGATCAGTATTGAATCAAAACCTCTTATTGAGACACTCAATAAATTCTTATTAAATTCATGAAAATTCCAATAGCTCTACAATCATGAATTAAAAAAAAAAAAGATGTGCCGGAATAGAGGAACAATATTATATTACCAAAATATATTTCAGCAGGTGAACAGGGCAAGAAAAGTATATTATAGGAGGAGGTTTCCATCTATCTCATTGCACACATAAAGATCTAACTTTCAGGGACCTGGAAGTCATTTTTATTGACATCTTGTCTCCTTTCTCCAATTAATGTGTCTTTTTTTACATTCAATTAGGCACGGATTACATATGTAAACATGTAATATGGTGTCAGAAAAACCAGAAAATTGATAGTTGAGAGGAGTGACTAAAAGCAAGTTAAATGTTTCTTCTTATGGAATGAGTTATAAATAATGTTTTAATTATAAAGTTTAAAAATATACATTTGAATATTTTAAAAATAACAATGGTAGTTAAGTAGGAAATGAAAACCTTGGAAATTATTAGAGGAGGAAAAAAAGGAACATATAGTCTGTATAATAAGTGACCAAAAAAATTTAGCAAGAAACATCGTTAAAAAACAGAAAACAAAATTTTAAAAAAGTATTCAGAAGTGAAAACCAAATATATCGATTATTTTTAAAATGTGATCAAACTCTATTAACAGACAGACTCTCAGAATGAATCCATTCTATGTGACTTACAAATAGCATGGTTATATAGCTTATTTCAAAACCAGGACACTTTTGATGATGAAGGTGGTCACTATCAATTATTACGCCTGGAGGACCATTGTAAACCCGACTCCAAACTGTCCCAGACAAAAAAGGATATATCATTACTTTACTCATGGAAGATACACTAAATGAACACAGAAAGGTTGAACATAAAATAACTGTTAAGTATTTATTAGACAGATTTTAAAACCAAAATTAACATGTTAACATTTTTAAAGTAGATTTTAACATACAAAGCACTGAACATCAGTCTATTGACAAATATTTACTGAGTTTTCTTTGTGTACCAGGCACTGGTCCCAGAATAATAGTAACAAATAAGCCAAACATAGTAACTGTCCTCAGACAGTTGTTCTACAACCTAATAAACCAATGATCACAAAAGAAATCAAGGGTCTGGCCAGGTGCGGTGGCTCACACCTATAATTCCAGCACTTTGGGTGGTAAAGGCAAGAGGATTGCTTGAGCCCTGGGGTTCAAGACCAGCCTGGGCAACGTAGCAAGATGTCATCTATACAGTAAATCAAAAAATTAGCCAGGCGTGGTAGGGCGCACGTTTGGTTCCAGCTATTTGGAAGGCTGAAGCAAAGGAACACCTGAGTCCCAGCAGGTCGAGACACAGTGGCAGTCACTGTGCTGCTGCACTCCAGCCTGGGTGACAGAGTGAGACTCCGACTCCAAAAAAAAAAAAAAGAGAGAAATCAAGAATCTGTCTTTCTTCTCTCCACTTTTGCTCTATTTCTATAATATTAATACAAATTTTAAACTGAAACCAGACAGAAAAAGGAAAAAAAGAGAGAGAAAGACAGAGAGAGGAAGGGACAGGACAGGGTAGAAGGAAGAATAAAATCTTCCTAAATAAAATGCTTCTAAATTAAATAGAGCAGAAAATGTAAAATAATGTCATGGTTAAGTATGATTTATGCTGGTAATATCAACATGGTTCAAAATTTAAAAATCTACTAATGTATTAACACACATGAGATCAAAGATGAGACACAAAATCATTTTCTGATAATCACTGAAGAATAATATTAGATTAAGAAACAGAAATTTTCTAGCACATCTGTTGAAGGTCTAAATTGGTAAGGTCCACAGTTCTTTATCTGAGGTTCCAAATACTGTTCATTTGTGTTTGTTTTTTTGTGTTTTGGTCGCACATTCTCTGACAAAACTAGACTGTACTGATTTAAACTCATTAACAGACAGTAGAATAAAGAAAGGAGGTTAAAAACTAATGAATAATATGATTGCATATTTGTAAAATGCTACTTTTGTGTTTGTGGCAGGAGTGAGGAAGTTGGTCAACATCTAAAATTTGTCTCTAAGTGGTGGAATGGTAGGCAATTTTTGTTCTATTATTTTTAATACTTTAATTTCCTTTCTTTTCTCATTGATCAATATTTGACTGTGAAGTATGAGGAAATTAGCTTATTTACAGTTGCCTATTCTTCACCTCTCCTCACCTTTCAATTTTTATGTTACATTGCTTTTACATAAATGATATCTATAAAACATATGAATGTACATGTAGATCCTCACCTGTAATGAAGTCTTTCATATTTATCTAAGTGTTGTCCCATAGCAGCATCACAATGAGGGTACTTTTAGGCCCTACCTCAATCACTGGACCATCATTTCTGGGCTTGGGACTACAATAAGACCAAACTCTGGAAAAAATAAATGCATACTAAAAACAATCTCATTAAATGTTTTCCATAATCATTAAAATATGTGGACAACTGGTCTGTAGTTTGGATTAAAAAAATGAGGTGATAGAATTATTCTTAGACTTTATCTTGGGAGTAAAAGCATTTTGAGGAATTATCATAACTATTTTCCCTGACAAATTTCTGTGTCTATTTTTATAAGGTTTTTAATATATAAAGGCCACATATAATCCTTTTACAATATTTTTGACAGTTGATTTTTCCAAAGATCACTGGAGAGGATCTAGAACTGCGTGTCAAACTGCTGTTTCTTTTTCATTCTAGGGGCCCTATTGAACTAATCTTGGATTTATATTTTTCAGTAATTCCTTGAAGCGGATAACATTCTTTCTTGACTTCCTCTACTATAATGATTGTATTATTTTAAGAAAGTAGATATTTTATATCAGCAAGTGGGAATTAGGAAAGAGAAATTTAGACATATATTTTAAATCTGTTGAGCCAGAATTTTCCATATGTAGAGGCATTGTCATCATGATCATATTTTTAAAAATCTGACACTTTTGTGATCTAAAATAAGTATGAAAAGTCTGGGAGTAGTATGGTACTTTTTTAATGTAATAAAAAATATCAGTTTTAAATCAACAAAAAAAATATAACAATACTGAAACACTGCAGGCTTAATATCAATCAAAGTCAGAGAAACAATAAATATAATTTTTATCATTACCATGATTTAATATAGTCTCAGACATCTGCCCAAATCAATGAGTGGAAACAAGAATATTATTATTTTCAGATATTAGCCAATCAAAAAGCCCCAGCAAATCAATTGAAATGCTATTATAATTAACAAGAGAAAACATTAAATTGCACAGGTAAAAATAAACATGAAAAGTGTTTTTAAATAAATAGCAGCAATAATCAGCAAAATGGATAAAAACTCCTGGTCACAATAATAACAAACTGATAAAATGCATGGAATATAAATTTATCAAGAAATATATAACACCCATAAAAGAACACTACAGATGTTCAAAGTGAAATGAAGATGTGTTTAATAAATGGAGGAATAGGACATGCTTTTAATTTAGAAAACAGAAATTCTGAGTGTCAATTTTTCTTTAAATGTATTTCCATTTCAAACAATTTCATTCATACTCCTACATTTTTTTCAAGGGATGAGGAAGAAAATCTTGTACTAACTTCTATTAGAATATATAATACATCTACAAAAACTGTAACATTACTGTACTGACATCAGAATTGATGGACAGAATTGCAAGTCAAAAGCAAATTCTATTTATGTTTAAGAATTATGAATATGGTAAAGGCACATGATACATTGATGAAGCCTAAGAACTATTAAATTAGAGAATACTGATTTGAAAAATATCTTTACATTCTTTTTTTTTTTTTTTTTGAGTTGGAGTCTCACTCTGTCGCCCAGACTGGAGTGCAGTGGCCGCTCCCGGCCACCGCAGCCTCGACCTGCTGGGCTCCGGCGATCCTTCCGCCTCAGCCTTCCGAGTAGCCGGAATTACAGGCATACGCTACCACGCCCGGCTGATTTTTTTATTTATTGGAGAGATGAGGTCTCGTTGCCCAGGCGGGTCTCGAACCCGCGGGCTCAGGCGATCCACTCACCTCAGCCTCCCAAAGGCGCAGGATTACAGGCTGAGCCACTGAGCCCGGCTATCTTTAGATTCTTATCTCATACCACATATCAAAATATAAACTAATTCCTCAAAAATGAAACTATGAACATAGAAAAAAATAGATGAATAAATATCTGGTACTAATTAGGAAATCAATAATAGATTTTTTCATTAAATAATAAATTTGAATATATTAAAATTTTAGACCCCTGTATTTTAGCATATTACAAATATTTAGTGGTAAACTAAATTAGGAGAAACCAATTGCAAAAAATATTGTAAAAGGACTATATGTGGCCTTTATATATAAAAACCTTATAAGAACTGAAACAGAAAACAGTTAAATAAAATTCAAAGCTCTAATTATTTTTTAAAATAATCTATGTTACTAGTAGTCAGATAAATTGAAACATTTAAGACAATTATTAAGTAAAATTTAGCAAACAATACTAATAATATGTATTTTTTTAATGTAAGATTAAAAAAAGCTACCAACTGAAAGAAAATACTTGCAAACCACACATCTGACATAGGACTTGTATCCAGAAAATATAAAAAACTTCAAACTGAATAATTAAAAAAAATTTTTTTAATGGGCAAAAGATTTGAACATAGATTTCAACAAGCAAGATACATAAATGGTAAAAAGAAAAATGAAACCATGATTAACATTATTATTAGAGAAATGCAAATTAAATGCACAATGAGATACTACTGCACACTTAACAGAATAACTAAAAATCTAGAGCGGTCATAAAATTGTTGGCAAGAATATGGGAAAACTGGAACTCTCGTTCACTGCTTGTGTGAAAAACTTGTCAATTTCTTAAAAAGTTAAATGAACCAGTCCTTTCCAAAGATTTATCCAAAAGAAATAATGGGCATAAAAGTATATGCTAGGCTTTGAACGATGATGTTGCCTTCAAAATTCATATTAAAACTTAATCCCCAATATAGCAGTATAAAGAGGTATGGTTTTAGTGAAGTGATTAAAAGGGCTCAAGATGGAAAAACACATTCTCTTGCCTTCTTGTCCTTCTGCAATATGAGGACCAGCAGCAAGGCACCTTCTTGGAAGGAGAGACAAGGTCCCTCACTAGATACTGAACCTGCTGACACCTGGATCTTGGACTTCCTGTCCTCTAGAACTGTGAGAAATAAATTTTGGTTCTTTATAAATGAGGTATAAGGTATTTGTTATAGCAGCACAATTGGACAAATATAGCATTTTTACAAAGACTTATACTCAAATATATATACTAGCTTTATTTGTAACAGCTAAAAAACTGGAAATTAGCCCAAATGTCCATCAACAAGTAAATAAAAAACAAATTACATTTATACACTGAAATAGTATTCACCAATAAAAAGGAATGAATTATCAATACACACAACAAAATGGATGATTCTCAAATAATTATGCTGATTGAAAGAAGCCAGGTGAAAAAGAGTACCTATTATTTGATTTTATTTATATAAAATTCTAGATAACGCAAACCAATCTATAGTGACAGCAGAATCTGGTTGTCTAGGGACGGGGAGAGATAGGAAAAAACGTACAAAATGGCATGAGAAACTACTGGGGATGGTGGTTACACTTATTATCTTGGTTGTGGTGATGGTATCACGGGAATATAAATATATCAAACTTACCAAATTGTGCTGTTTTAAAGTGTGCCATTTATTGTTTACTAAAATACCTCAATAAATAAATAAAACTATGAAAAGGAAAGCAGGATGCAAAATCACAACTATAGAATGATTTTAAGAACACTCCATTTTTCTATCTCTCTCTCATACGCAGAATGAAACCAGAAATTCATAAAAATAAAAAGAAATGTTTATTTAAATGGTGAAAGTTAAAGGTGCTATTTTAAAAACTTTCTTATTGTATTTCTTTGTGTTTCCCAAATTCTCTAATATTTTTGCGTCGGTAAGCCTAAATAAATGCTATCATGGAAAACAAAAGCAAAAAAAATTAAGAATGTCTTCCAACTCCAAATATACAGATTCATTATAGCATCCATATTTTTTACACATAAGACATTATCATCAACCTTTTGTGTAGGTGTTAATTCCATTCTCTTGTTTATTACTTACAGAAGATATATTATGGAAACTCCTAAATAATGAACAAAATTTAATTTCATATAGTGATCATTTTGACAAAAGATCACTTTGTTAAATGTATTTATTTTCATTTGTACCCACTTTGAATTGTGTGTCTACAAGGCATAAAATGTTTTATGAGGAATCCAGGTTTTCAAAATGACAAATTAGGTATAATATTATAAATTAAAAATTTATATTAAATATAATAAAATGGTCAGGCATAAAATAAATATTCAAATTCAAGTATAGGTTGAGCTATAATAGTTCTTTCTTGCTTACTGTCCAAATGCAGATTCTTCAGGCTAGTCATCAAGACTGTCAGTGATATGTGCCAGGCTACCACCCACTGCCTTTCAAAACATGCTTTCCCCAGTGAACCTTCCTCTAACTCATGCCCTCTCTACCCACTTTGTCCATTCTTCAATACCCTGTTCATTTGGTCTCTTCTTCCTGTGATACTTCTCTTCTTATGAACCTGAAGTTGTCCGCTCTTTCTCTGAACACCTTTCCACTGTTGCTGGACTTCTAAATTAGCACTAAAAGATAAGACACTTGGCCGGGCTCTGTGGCTCAGCCTGTAATCCCAGCACTTTGGGAGGCCAAGGTGAGTGGATTGCCTGAACCCGCGGGTTCGAGACCCACCTGAGCAACTTGACGAGACCTCATCTCTACAATAAATCAAAAAAATTAGCCGGGTGTGGTAGCGCGTGCCTGTAGTTCCAGCTACTTGGAAGGCTGAGGCAGGATCGCCAGAGCCCAGCAGGTCGAGGCTGCGGTGGCCGGGAGCGGCCACTGCACTCCAGTCTGGGCGACAGAGTGAGACTCCAACTCAAAAAAAAAAAAAAAATTAAGACACTCGTGTGTGTGTGTGTGTGTGTGTGTGTGTGTGTGTGTGTGTGTGTGTGTGTGTGTGTGGATATGTAGCTGAATTTTGTCTATTTTTAAATCTCTCAGCAGATTTCTTGGCACAGAGTGAATGTGCAAAAAATATTCATTAAATCAAATAGCAATTTTAAAAATTGTTTAATGCATGACTCTTTTTCTGGATCATCGGTTCTTATACCAGAGTAACAATTTCATGGACTTTTTAAAACTTAAAATACTGCATTGCAAATAGTATGGAAATACCGCAGTGTAAAAATAGTAGCCCATTCAATAGGACTTTAATGAACAGAGCAAAAGGAGGTTGAACAGGTTTATCATTTTGTTGTCATCTGATATATTTTCATAACATTTTACAAATTAGAAATACATTCTACTTATCCTAGGCAATGTTAAATATAATTTTTCTTATGCAAAACAAAGGAAAAAACAAATAAAATGATTTACTGTGACTACTAACAACTAATGACTTTATGTATTATGTAAAATGGAACAAAATCAGCTTATCTGGTATCTGCATTATCTCTGTATGACTGTCATCATGCATATGTTTCTTTCCTCTGTTTATTTTGCTCTTCTCTGTAAAGTGGATCAATTCTTTGTCATTTTATTGAAAAAATTCAATGTGCTGTTGGTGCTTTGCTTATCTTATAGCATAGGATGAGTTCATATTTAAAATAAAAAGATTTGCTTTTCATTTTATGTGTGGCTCAATTACCAGTCACTCATAATATGTTATTATACTATTTAGATACAATTTAAGTATATATGATAATAAGATAGTTATCTAGTATTTTCAGTAATAAAATGTTTCCATCAGCTAGAAAGCTTACAGTCTTATTATTTTTCTCATTATTGCTTTGGTTTTATAAGTTATTATAACTTGGTATAAATATTATAATTGTGTGGATACCTTTGGTCAGGAATATTATAATATTCTATTTCTAAAGTAGAGTTCTTTAGGCTGTATGGAAGGGTCCAGAAGTATCATCATTTGAATTGTTACTAAAAATGCATTCTTATCTCCAGAAGTTGAATGCTCAGCAAACAAAAAATACCTTTAGTTGCCAGGATAATTACTTTAGTGGTGTCTTAGATGTCTTAGTTACTTTCAATGGTCTGTCTAACAACTCATTTTTTTAAGCACTGATACCAGTAAAGCCAACATAATAATGTTTTTCTGCCTTAATAACTTTAGCAGTGTTACTCAGGGCAATGCTGCAACTAAGAAATCTAACTTATTAGGCTTGAAATCTTTTTTCCAAATTCTTTCATTCATTCATTCATTCATTTATTAATGTAACAGATACTTATTTGTGTCTACTGTTTTTCAAGCATGGTGATAAAAACAATAGAACGATCCTAACATTCAAGACATTAAATCTAGTGGAATGGATATATTAACAGAAAATTATAATGCAATGTGGTGTATATAATGTATTAAACTACTCAACAAAAATTATATTGAACATCCACTAGGTACACCTGATATTGTGGTACAAACTAGAAATAAGACTTTAAACAGGCATTTTCGAAATTTATGGTCTAGAGAGTTAAGAAATAAATAGAAAACGAAATTGATAATGATCAATAGTTGGGTGATATGATGGATGGGTGGGAGTTGAAGAACACACAGGCAATTGCTTTTGAGGTTCTAGCACAAGATTGATTATTCATTAGTATAAATTTAACAGACACTCATATAGAATATACTACAAGTTAGACTCTGTTTTAAGCACTTTTTAACTCACCTAATCTCCCATAACAACCTTACTCTTTTGTATCTTTATCTTGCAAGTGAAAGGTCAAGTAACTCTCCCAAGGGAACAGAACTATTAAGTGGTAGCATTGGAACTCCAACCCAGGTGATCCGACACAAAAATCATATTTCTAAGCACTAATCTAGCTGCCCCTCCCATGTGACTTGGAGGGCCTAGTGCTATGGAAGATACAAAAAAATGAATAACTGTGGTGGGCAAGATATCAGTCTGAGGTACTTAGATAATATCCTCTTGGTAGAGGTTGCTGGATGTGAGTTTGTGTTTAAACAAGAGGGCGGGGCTAAAGACAGATTTAAGGGTTGCTAATTTATAGGTATTAGTGAAAGCCTAATAAATAGGTGAGTTCACTTAGTGGTTCCAAACACTAATCCACAGGCCATTTCAGATCCATAGTCAAGTGTATAACAATTCTTTGCAAAGCAGAACAGTAAGGACTGTTTACTGGTTTAGTGACCAAATTTTATCTTTTTCCCCCTTATGCAATTATAGTGAACAGAGAATGCACACAAAAAAGTATTAGAACCGCCGGGTTCGGTGGCTCAGTCTGTAATCCCGCGCTTTGGGAGGCTGAGGTGAGTGGATTGCCTGAGCCCGCGGGTTCGAGACCCGCCTGGGCAACTTGACGAGACCTCAGTTCTACAATAAATCAAAAATGAGCCGAGCGAGGTAACGCGCACCAGTAGTTCCAGCTATTGGAAGGCTGAGGCGGAAGGATTGCTGGAGCCCAGCAGGTAGAGACTGCAGTGGCCAGGAGCGGCCACTACACTCCAGTCTGGGTGACAGAGTGAGACTCCAACTCAAAAAAAAAAAAAAAAAAGTATTAGAACCTAATTGAGACCTAAAGTCAAATGGGCCCTATTATTCAATCTACACATCTAAAACTTGAAAACTGCTAAAGCAGCAGTCCCCAATCTTTCTGGCATCAGGGACTGGTTGCATGGAAAACAATTTTTCCATGGACAGGGTGAGGGGGATGGTTTCAGGATAAAGTGCATAGTATTTGTTGTACACCTTATTTCTATTATTATTACCTTATAATATATAAGGAAATAATTATACAACTCACCATAAAAAAGCAGCACGAATGAATGTGGTTATTAAAATAATGTACAGGCCACATGTGGAATAAAATAAGTTTCAGATTCTGACTTAAAGCCTGCCATCAGACCCAACTGGTCAACTGAAGTATGTCACCTCACTTGCCACTCACTGGTAAGGTTTTCATATGAGTCTGCAAGCAATTGATTTATTATGGTCTCTGTGCAGTCAAACCTCACTGCTAATGTAAATCTGTGTTTGCAGCGACTCCCCAGTGCCTCACTCCATCACTGCCTCAGCTCCACCTCAGATCACCAAGCATTAGATTATCATAAGGAGTGTGCAACCTAGATCCCTCGCATGCACAGTTCACAGTAGGGTTTGCAATCCTATGAGAATCTAATGCTGCCGCTGATCTAACAGGAAGTGGAGATCGGTGGCAATGCAAGCTATGGGGAGCAGCTGTAAATACAGATGAGGTTTCAATGGCTTGCCAGACACTCACTTCCTGTTGTGAGGCTGGTTCCTAACTGGCCCTGGGACTTGGATCCTGGACAGGGGTGGGGGGTGGGGGAGGGGTGGGTGGTTGAGGACCCCTGTGCTGAAGGAAACAGCTGTCTACACAGAAGACCCTGTCTTTCTTACCCAGTTACAAGCAAAAATGTCTATTCAAATTCTTCACTTGAAGAGAAGAATACGGTAGGTCTAAAGAATGGCCTATCCAAGAAAGATTAAAGTGAAAATAATGTAAATTACCTAATACCTGAACATACTGAGTGACAGTTACATCCCTGGCCGAGCTTGGAACCAAATTAGTGACAGGAAATAGAAAATTAAACAAATAAAATAAATGCAATTATTAACCTAGTAGAAAGAAGAGTCATCACACAGCAAAAATAATTGCAGTTTATTTTTTGGCCCAGTTTTAATGGACAAGATAATGTTACCAACACATGCTTTAAGATCAAATTTTTTATAAATTAGTATATACCCATATTGAAGGGATGGGAATAGAAAACTGAGGGGAGATATTAGTGAAAGGGCAGAGGAGCTAAATTTTTATCTTATAAAATATTAAGCCAATAAACAATGACTAAACTGATAAAAAAACTAACACATTTTTTTTTTAATTTTTTTTTTTATTGTTTTTGAGTTGGAGTCTCACTCTGTCGCCCACACTGGAGTGCAGTGGCCAGGAGCCTCGACCTCCTGGGGTCCAGCGATCTTTCCGCCTCAACCTTCCAAGTAGCCGGAATTACAGGCATGCGCTACCATGCCCGGCTGATTTTTTTTTGATTTATTGT
>NW_007246706.1:325773-366310 GCF_000164805.1 Carlito syrichta | reverse complement strand
ATCCACTCACCTCAGCCTCCCAAAGGCGCGGGATTACAGGCTGAGCCACCGAGCCCGGCAACTAACACATTTTATTTAGAGATATAATAATAAATAACAAATTATCAGCTAAGAATTGAGAGTGTTGGTTTCTAGTAAGAAAAAAGGAAAAGTTGGCAATTACTGTTTTTCACAACACAATTTGTGGTACTATTGAACTCTACTTAACTATTATATGTGTATTCATAATTTTTCTTTGAAAGCTAAATGACATAATGACATATAAACTTGCAGGAGGCGAACAAAATGAAAGTCATAAATAGTAGCGTTTGTATTGGCAAACATTAAAACAGCAAGTTCATGAAAGATGGTGAAGAATTCCACCAGAGACAGGAAGTCCCAGTACCCAAAAAACAAGAATTTTGAAAGAAAAGAAATGAAAGATTTAAAAGACTGAATGGATTCTTAGTGTCACAAAAATGATAGATAAGTATTGCATGCCCTGGCTCATAGTGAAATTTAAGGTTACTAAAGGCAAATAAAATTTTCTAAAAGCCCTAGAAATAAAAGATCATGGAGAAATATTTTCAACATATAGAAAAAAGAACTCTGATTTTAGAACATTCTATCTTCCTAGACTATCATTTAAATGTAATTGTGAAATCAAGACATTTTTATGCATTTAAAATCTCAGCAGTTTTGTGTAACAAAGATCCTCTGAAAACATTTTTAAAGGAAATATTACAATAAAAAATAAAGTACTACTAAAAACTTGGAAAAAAATGAGTAAACTAACTAATGAGTAAACTAAAGTAACTTAGTAAAGTTATTGTGGTATAGAACAACAAGAACAAAAATTAAATTTTTAAAAAAGAAAACACATTGAAGAAAGTGAAAGAGAGTCAGAGAGAAAGAAAAAGAATGCAAAGCTATTTCAACACAAAAATAAAATTTTAGAACTTAAATTTGACCAACATAGTAATACAACTAGAAGTGGAGAGATGAAAGAAAGTATTTATCTAATTTCAGGATATATACAGATATTGATAAGTCATAAAATTGGCAAGAAAAATTAACCTTGCATATGCCTTAAAATGTTAGTGACAAAAACACAAAAGAGAGAAATATATATATATAACATTTTAATCAGCTAAAGAAAACTTGATTTATCCAATGTGAAGCAGAGAAAGATAAAAAACAAAATATGTGAAAAAATTTAAAATAAAGTAGAATTATAAAGTCTCAATACAGCAACAAATATAACATCTATAAATAAATTCAGCTCTCTAGTAAAAAGACACAACCAGATTAGATTTAAAAAGCAGTATCAGAGCAATGTAAAATAAACTTACAAATTCTATAGCACTTTTTTTCTAAATAGGAAATATAGCATTTTCAGTAATAACAAACCCTCTACAATACATAGGAACTAACAAAGAATTCACAAGACTCCTTCAAAAATATTGCAAAATTCTATTGACAGACATAAATAATCTGAATATATGAAAACACACTTTGTGCTTGTATAAAGAGTGACCTAATATTATTGACTTCTTTTCTCCAAAAATTAATAAAAGCAATGCAATCACAATGAAAATCTAGCTAGATTTGCTTTGAGTGATATAACATGCTATTATAAAACCAAAATAACAGCTTACAGATCTATGAATAATTATTTTAACTTTTTAAAAACTGAGCAAAATTGGTGAGGCAGGTTAGCACATAGCCTACTAGCGTTGAGACCCACTAAAATTCTTAAGCAAAGCAACAAAAGTATAATCTTAAAATAAAAGTATATATATATTAATAGGTTTTGATACATCAAAATGAATTTATTTTTTGAAAAAAGAAGATCTTAGACAAAGATAATAAACAATGACAATATGAAAGGTATTTGCACATTTAAAACTAACAATAGAATGATATATGATGGCAGGTAGGAGGAATTACTTCAAGAAAATAATATAACCAGAAGAAACTCAAAGTTTAAAAATAGGCATTTAAGAAAAGAGGAAGTTAAATGTCAAATAATTATATGAAGAAATACTCAATTTCATCCATAATGAGAATAAAGCAAATCTAAACAATGAAACTTTAAACCGTAAAGATTGAAAAAAATTGAGTGTTGGTGAGGATATGGGAAGCAGAAAACACACCGTTCAGCTAATGCTTTGAAGAATGTTGTAATCATCTAGAGAATAATGTGGCAGTTCTTAAAGATATGAAGGAAAAGTATACTATCCCCAGAAACACCTCCACCAGAGTTTCTTCTCCGAGGAAATTATCAACTAGAGACATACAAGAATATTCATATTACAGAGGAGTTGGGGACCACCTAGATGTCCTTCTGTGGGGGTATTAAACAGGATAAAGATGGTGGATACACACTCCAGAACATATTCTGTGTAAGAAGACAGAAGAAGTTTCTTAAGGTGTGTTTTAAGAACAAAGATATGTCTTAAGAACAGTGTATAAAAAAGATTTAAAAAAAAACAAAATGGGATCTATGGCAAAATACTTTTATGAAAATTTAAAATACAAACAAAAATATCATTACAAATTATACATATTAAACTATTGTCCATACAGGGGAGAGAAATTGAAGAATAGTATGAAAAGAAATGAGCTAATAGAACTAGAGAGGGGTCTTGACAGGACTAATGCTGACTCTGTGCCATGAACTCAAAAGACTACATGCTAGCTGAGAAAGAAGAAAAAGGAGAAGGAGCGGGCAAAGGAAAGAAAAGAGGAAGATGATAAAGCACAAACTTAAAAATACAAACCTGTACATCCTATCATTTTTTGATTAAGTTAGTCTAGTTATTTTCAAGTTATGACAAAATTTTTGCATACTTTTATTTTCTTACTCTTGTAAACCTAAGAAGTTCCCAGAACACCCAAGTGTCTACCACATAATAGTGACTATAGATGCTCTTTTTTGACCCAAGCAGGGAGTCAAAGACCTAACAATGTACTGAGGACATTACTCTCATAGGCCCTAGGACTCAGTTGTTATGTGCAAGAAATCTGGGGTCCTTGAGGCAATGTATTAACGGAGCCTACAAAACAATTAGGCCTTGGACTAATTTAAGTAGTAATATCTCTGATCTTTGGATGTATTATCATAGTTCCATCTTATTACTAAGAAAAGCCATAGTTGTCTAAAATATATTTTTGTTCAAAGCCTTAATTCTTTTTTTTTTTTTTGAGTTGGAGTCTCACTCTGTTGCCCAGACTGGAGTGCAGTGGCCACTCCCGGCCACTGCAGCCTCGACCTGCTGGGCTCCGGTGATCCTCCCGCCTCAGCTTTCCAAGTAGCCGGAATTACAGGCATGCGCTACCACGCCCGGCTCATTTTTTGATTTATTGTAGAGATGAGGTCTCGCTACCCAGGCGGGTCTCGAACCTGCGGGATCAGGCAATCCACTCACCTCAGCCTCCCAAAGGTGCGGGATTACAGACTGAGCCACCGAGCCCAGCTAAAAACCTTAATTCTTAATTCCTTCATGAGACCATTTTTTTAGATTTGTATAATAAATTGCATTCAATAATCACTGTTGCATGGTTATGCTTTGATACTTGAGGTTTTAGACTCCAAAATAAGTGGGATGCCTTCATGAAAGGATTTCCAGTCTCAGACAAAATTTGGTGTGGGGCGTTTAAAGCAAGGAATAGAGACAGAGGAATTTCAGAAAGCAGCAGAAATGTCTTAAAGTGACATTATATAAGCAGACAAAGGCAGGAAGGCAGACATTTGCAAAAGTGGTAAATGCCGTGAGAAGACAGGAAAAGATAAGCGTTAAGAAATAATAACAACAAAAATAGAATGAGGAAATGAAAAATTAATAAAATATTTGCTCAGGTAAATGTACTCCTTTCATTCAACAACATTTATTGATTGCCTACTCTGTGACTGGCTCTGTGGGAACACAGCTGTGAATAAAACATTACCTCTGAATAGTCTTGTGTAGAAGACAGCATAAAAAAAAGAATGAAGATTCAATGTGTTAAATGTGATAATAAGGGTATAAAAATGCTATGGGAAGACAATGGAGAGAGTAATTAATTCTCACCACAGGGATTACAAAAGGATTCACAGAGTGGCATTTGACCCCCATTCCAAAAGGAAGAGCAAAGATTAATTGAGGATAATCATTGAGTAAATAATATATTCTTATAATATTATATTTTGCAGTTATTAAAGGCTCCCCATATTAGAATCACTTCTGGCTAATTTAAATATTTAAATTGTATTAAAAAATCATTGTGAGCTAACTTCATTTTGTATGATGCTTCTGATGAAAATATAATTTTGAAAGATGACTTTTTAAATGTATTCTTACCAAGATGTTTGACCAAATATTTTCCCCAAATTGACCTAAAAATGACTTCTCTTTTAATAATAAGAATACTTATTTCTCTCAAAAATAAGACTTGTTTCATTTGAACTTAGCAATTTTTAGATCATTTAATGCACAATTTAAAATAAACAATTTTTGATCAAATCCCCAAAAGCGAATGCCATAGAAACTAAAATAGATAAGTGGGACCTCATCAAACTGGAAAGCTTTGGCACAGCAAAATAAATCATCAAGCGATGACTGAGAAAAAAATATTTGCTAATTATGTATCTGACAAGGGCCTAACATCCAGGAACTCAAATGAGTCATAAGGGAAAAACAAAAACAGTCCTATTAAAAAGTGGTCAAAAAAACATAGATCATTTTCAAAAAAAGATATACAAGAGCCAACAGATGCATGAAATAAAAGTTCAGTCTCACTAATCATTAGATAAATGCAAATCAAAACCACAATGAGATACCACCTAACTCCAGTAAAGATGGCCCTCATCAATAAATTAAAAAAAAAAAAAAAAAAAGCAGATGCTGGTGAGGGTGTGGAGAAAAGATAACACTTCTACACTTTTTGTGGGAATGCAAACTAGTTTACCTTCTATGGAAATCAGTGTGGCAATCCTAAAAGTACTAAAAGTCGACCTTCCATACAATCCAGCAATACCTCTCTTGGGAGTATACCCAGAACAACATAAATCATTCTGCAAAAAAGACAACTGCACATGCATGTTTATAACTGCACTATTCACAACAGCAAAACCATGGAACCAACCCTACTGCCCATCAAAAGTGAATTGGATAAAGAAAGTGGGGTACACAATGGAGTATTAAAAAGAATACTGCCAAAAAGAAGAGGAAAATCATGAAATCTGCAGCAAATTGGGTGGAAATGGTGACCATCATACTTAGTGATCTATAACAGAAACAAAGAAATGAATACCATATGTTCTCGCTCATAAGTGGGACTTGAACATTAATCACATTAGCACAAAGAGAGATCCATGGTTTCTGGACAATGCCAGGGGAGGTGGGGGCGCATAGCATCACAAAAAGTATTGGTTCTAAACAAGGGAAGTGAAGACCAGTAGGAGGTCCAAGTTTCATCTGCACACAGCTTGCTTATATAGCTAATACTGACTTGTACCTCCATATCTATAATAAAATAAAGTTACTTATAAAAAATTATAAAATAAATTTCATGCAACTTTAACATAAATTGCATAATACAATAGTATTGGCTCAGTTTGACTTTGAAGATAATAGAGCAAGTGATGCAAGATCAAGACAATATCATATAGGGTAATACAGCAAAGTGCCTGACAAGCCATAAACATTTTTTGGTTAAATAAATAAATAATAATATACCAACATGAACAATCTGAGCATTCAAGAAGCATTTACTAAATTAATTTAGAATAAGATCAAACCACTTACTGAAATGAATTAATCATCTCTCTGACTAACTCAAATATCTATCAGATCCTGCAGTCAAAACAATTTTCTGTGTAGATGAATATTTAGTCTTCATCACCGTGTAGAAAATAATCACTGACCAAAATTAGCATTAGTAGAGTTGTACTTGAATAGACAGTAGTGGAGGAGGAGAAAAGCTCAATTTTTTTTCTGAGTAACAGCAGTAAATGTTTCCCTAGTCCTCATCAGTGTTTCAATGGTTTAAAAAATGACTTGAGTTTTCATTAGCCAACTTATGTGTAAATAACAGTAGTAGGTTATGTGCTGAATTTTTTCCATGATGAAAGCAAAACCAAAAACATACAGGAATTCTTGTGAGCAAAAAGCTAATATAGAACAGAAACTTAATATATGCAGATGGTATAAGTTGCTAATATCTCTCATTGTTTAATGCAATACCTGTCTTCATTAAAAGAAGACATTAAAACAAATTCAGAACACCCTTTGAAATCGAAACCTAAATGCTTCAACCTGACCTTAAAAATTTGTGCTGAGTTCCTTTTAGAACTGGGAAATTGAGTCCTGAGCTGTCATTTATTTCCAAATTACATTTCAGTTTCCCAGAAGACATAGTTAAAAAGGAAGAAAAAAAAAAGTCATTTTCAGAAACCACAACAGTTTGAATAGTTTTGTTTTGCTGTTGTTAGAATGAAAGGCCCTTTAAGAGATACTACAAGGTATTCTTGCAGGGAGGACATTGAGGATTGAAAGTTGCCTGTCAAGAGAAAGTTTTAATACCTCCCTCACATAAATTAGTTCCTTCAAAAGGCAAAAATATAACATAAAAATATTCATGTTTGGTGACAAGGACATTTCCTTCTGAACTTTAGTAATAAATGGTTATTGCATCAGTGATTTCAAAACTGTCTTAATGTTTTGAAGTTTTTAAAACACATTTGTAATAGATATTCATTTATATATTTTTATATATTTGTTTTTTTATATATTTTTATATATTTGTTTTGTTGGAACATGGTACTTGAGGATTAGTGAAGGAATGAAGTAGGATTTTATTCTTCATTCTGTCAAGGATCAGAGACATGACCCACTCAAACAGGTTGGCCAAATTTCCACGTTAGCAGGCTTCCCACAGGTGCAAGTTAGTGATCATAGGGCCCATAATGCAAGCAGCAGAACCTACTGGCTGTCACAAGCAAAAAAGGAAATTGCTGAGAGAATATAAATTCTGCAAATTGGAAGAAGGTAGTTCTGGAAAATGTATGACTCAAAGGGATCCTAGAAGTTAGGTGGTATGAACCTCCTGGCCAAGACATTAACATTGAACAGTATGTCGATGTTCATTGCCACAGTGCACTGCACCTTCATTCAAAGCCTAACCATTATGGGTCCTGTCTGGAAAGGAGGGGTGGAGAATTTTCCAATACAGCTTCTATAATAGAAGCTGGAGGATCCCACCAATCCTATGCCTAGTATAGTCTTTCTATAAAGCAAACCAGATATGAGATGTCAAACAGAAACAAAAGGAAGAAAGCAAAAGAAAAAAAAGTCCATGACTTTGTTGTTCTTCCTTGTTCTCTAAAAGATATAAAATATGAAGACAAGAGCAAAAAACATAAAAGCCTTCTCTTTTAAGATCACTTTATTATGTTCCAGAATCTCCAACCCTGTTAGAGTTTTGAAGTCTAATTTGAGTGACTAAAATTTATTTGAATATCTTAGATGAAAGACACTTTTCAAAACATCATTTCAATCAACTAGAATTTCAATAAAACTTAAACATATTTACGCATATTTTATAAATGACAACATGACATAACTGCCAGATAACATGGGAAAGAAACAATACACTAATCAGATATTCTGTTAGCATAGTATCCATATCTTTGGAAAGGTAGAGAATGACTTGGAGTATGATACCTTATTTTAAGGAAAATGATTGTCATTAGAATAAATCTGTTTTACTGTAGGGTAAATATATGCAAAGAGAGAAAAATTTTTAAAAGCAGAATAAATCTCTGATATGTAGACAAAACAGTATAAAAATGTGAAACTGTTAAAGGTACTAAATAGCATACCAGTCAAAACTGCCTTATTATAGATTTTAAAAGGTAAATATGTAGTATAGTTGCAGTTCTTTGAAATTAATTGTAAAGGAAATCCACCCAAGACATAATTTTCAAACATTTTTTCTTCTTTTCTTCCAGTGGCTCTTCAAGACTGCTCCAGATGCCTAAGTTTGGACATCCAAGCATAGATGCTCAACTTTTTCATCTGAAAAATGGGAAATATAATCACATTGGGTTGAAATGAGGATTAAATATAACACCATAAGCAAAGCACTTGAAATAACTCCTGACATATTGTTAGGAACCCAATAGATGTGAATAATTATTATCCCCTAAGTAAGAAATCCAAGTTCAGTGGACTTTAGTATATTAAACATTGTAAAATTCTTCATAATTATTATACCTTGATCCTTCCTAAAGTGCTTGTCAGGAGGCCTTAGTGATGAAAATCATTTTAGAGTTTATGTTCTACATCTTCCTAACACACACCAAAAATCTCTGGTTATGTGAAGGTTCACCAGTTACTTCAAAGTACGTATCTGCCTTAGCCAGCTATTCTGATCCATTTCCAAGTTTAACATATTTTGGTTATTTAAAATGTTGAATTCAATCTTTTTAAAAGAAATTGGACCTGATCTGCACCTGGCATTATTTATTACTCCAAATTATTTGACTCACATCCAGTTTCAAACTCTCCTCTGCAAAAAGTACTGGCACACAGAGAAAAAATATATGAAACTATTACTTGTTATAATAATACACTTTCTCCTTTCCTGAGCTCACAGCCCTATGCCCGAGTCATAATTTCAAAGTGATGTGGGACACAGTATCAATCTGATGATTGCCTGCTCATTGTTATCAAAGAGTTTTCAGGGAAGAAAGAATAATTCTTTTATAAATACAAACCAAAGTGAAAGAAAACAGATTTAAAGATGCATTTTTATGACAAATGAAATGTCACATTACCTGAACACATAGCAGATGCTCCTAGTCATTAAAATCATATGTAGAACAATCTATGAACATTAATAGCCTCTTGTGATTCTTGCCAGCCGAAGTTCTATAATGAGTGCATTTTCCTCTCGAATACTCTGAAACTCATCTCCAGCTTATACTTAGTTTTATTCAGTATGCTCGACCTACAAATATTCCAGCTGTTTCTACAAGGAACCGTGAGAAATACTTGTTATCAAAACACTATTAATCACTACTCTTAGACTTGAAGAATAAGTAATTTTTACTTGTGTGTAGGATAAGAAAACTGTGGAATCATAGAATGTAGAGTTAAATGAAAACTTGAAAATATTCTAGTTCAACCTTCTATCTAAAGCTGGCGGCTTCTGTACAAAACACTCCCAACTTGCAACATAACTCATGCTATTTGCAAGTATCTTTCCTTTGAAATTGGGCTTAATTAGGTTCAGTTTTCCTTACTGAAACTTCTGGATCTGCCCTACAGTGCTTCACAGAATGCATCTAATCCATTTCTTATATGACATTCCATAAAAATGTGAAGATGATGATTATATCACCCCTCTTCCTCCAAAATATATTTGAAATATAGACAAATCTGCTTCATTTTATTACACTTCCTTTGTGCAGATATCACGTTTTAAATCAATGGTTTTTGGCAACCACATGTCAAACAAGTTTATCAGTATCATTTTTCCAGCAGTATGTGTTCCCTACCTGTGTCTGCATCACATTTTGATAATTCTTACAAAATTTCAAAACTTTTTATTTTTATATCTGTTATGGTGAAGAGTGCTCAGTGATCTTTGATGTTACTACTGTAATTATTTTGGGGCACCACAAACCACACTCATATAAGGCAGTGAATATAATAAACGTCGTTTGTATTCTGACTGCTCCACCAGCTAGTCATTTCCCCCACCTCCCCTCCCTCTCCTCAGGCCTATTTCCTGAGACACAATAATATTGACATTAGGCCAATGAATAACCCTATAATGGCCTCTTAAGTGTTCAAGTGAAAGGAAGAGTTGCACATTTCTCACTTTAAATCAAAAGCTAGAAATGATTTAGCTTAGTGAGAAAGACACATCAAAAGCTCTGATAAGTTAGAAGATAGGCCTCTTGTGCCAGTTTCCCAAGTTGTAAATAAAAAGGAAAAGTTCTTGAGGGAAATTAAAAGTGCTATTCCAGTGAACACATGGATGATAAGAAAGCAAAATAGCCTTACTACAGGTATGAAGAACGTTTCAGTGGTCTGGATAGAAGACGAAATCAGGCACAGCATTTCCCTTAAGCCAAAGCCTAATCCACAGTAAAGCCCTAACTCTCTCAATTCTATGAGGACTGAAGGAGGTAAGGAAGCTACAGAAGAAAAAAGTTTGACGGCTAGCAGAGATTGGTTCATGAGGTTTAAGGTAAGAAGCCGTCTCTATAACATCAAGTGAGTGTGAGGCAGCATCTGCTGATGGAGAAGCTGCTGCAAGTTATCCAGAAGATCTAGCTAAGATCATTGATGGAGGTGGCTACACTACACAACAGTTTTTTCAATGTAGATGAAACAGCTTTCTATTGGTGGAAGATGCCATCTAGAACTTTCATTGCTAAAGAGAACTCCATACTTGGCTTCAAAGTTATGAAGAATAGACTGACTCTCTTGTTAGAAGCTAATGCAGATGGTGACTAAGTTGAAGTCAGTGCTCATTTACTGTTCTGAAAATTCTGGGGCCTTTAAGAATTATGTTAATCTACTCTGCCTGTGTGCTAAAAGTAGCCCAATAAAGCCTGGATGACAGCACACCTGTTTACAGCATGGTTCACTGAATATTTTAAGCCCACTGCTAAGAACTACTGCAAAGAAAAAAGATTCCTTTTAAAGTTTACTGCTCATTGACAATACATCTTGTCACCAAAGAGCTCTGATGGAGATGTAAAAGGAGATTAATGTTGTTTCGTGCCTGTTAAAACAATATCCATTCTTTAGCCCATGAATCAAAGACTCATTTCAACTTCAAGTTTTATTATTTAAGAAATACATTTCATAAGGATACACTTGCCAGAGACAGTGGATTCTTCTGATGTATCTAGGCAAAGTAAATTGAAAACCTTCTGGAAAGGATTTGCCATTCTAGATATCATTAAGAATATTTGTGATTCATGGGAGATGTGAAAATATTAACATTAACAGGAGTTTGAAAGAAGTTGAGTCCAACCTTCATGAATGACTTTGAAGGGTTCAAACTTCAGTGGAGGATGTAATTGCAGGTATGGTGGAAATAACAAGAGGACTAAAATTAGAATTGGAGACTGAAGATGTGACTGAATTACTGCAATCTCATGATCAAACTTTAAAAGATGGGAAGTTGTTTCTTATAGACATTAGGAAAAGCACAGTCTTAAAAAAAATTTGTGCACCCATCCATAGCTGAACTATTTATAACAGCCAAAAGGAAGATGCAACGCAAATGTCCATCAGTATGAACGGCTAAATAAATTGTGGAATATAAGTACAATGGAATAGTATTCATCCTTAAAAAGGGACCAGGCATGGTGGTTCACACCTGTAATCTCATCACTTTGGAAGGCTGAGGTTGGAGGATCACTTGAGGCCAGGAATTCAATCCCAGACTGGGCAATAAAGTGAAGCCTCATCTTTACAAAAAATTTTTTAAAAATCAGCCAAGTGTGGTGGTGCACATCTGTAGTTCCAGCTAGTTGGGAGGCTGAAGCAAAGGATGCCTGAGCCTAGGAGGTCAAGGCTGCAGTGAGCCATCATTGCACATTGCACTTCAGCCTGGGTAACTGAGTGAGACTCTGTCAAAAAAAAAAAGGAAAATATGTCTAATGCTACAACATTGGCGAAACTTGAGGACATTATGCTAAGTGAAATAAACCAGTCCCCAAAAGACAAATACTGTGTGACTCCACTTATATGAAGTATGAAAAATTGTCAAATTCATAGAAGCAGTAGTTACCAAAAGATGGGGGGAGGGAAAAAGAGGAGCTGTTTAAGGTGTATAGCGTTCCAGTGTTGCAAGATGAAAAAGTTCTGGAGATCTGTTTCACAACAATGTGAATTTACTTAACATTACAGAACTGCACTTAAAAATGTTTAAGAAAGGAAATGTTATCATGTTACCAAAACAATAATAAAATAACTGAAGTAAAGAACTGAATAGAGTTTAAGAGCAGATTAGACACAGCTGAAGAAAAAGTTATCCAACTGGAATATGATGTATACTCTAAAGTATCAGGAGAAAATAAAAAATAAAGAACAGCAAAAAACAAGCACAAGGTTTAGAAAAACTAAATCTGATACATAAAGAATTAGAATTCTAGAAGGAATGGGGAGAGAGTTTCAGAGGCAATACTTAAGGATTTCAAACTGACAATGATATGCCATACTTTTAAGGCTCACTTGAAACCTCAAGAATGCTAACAACAAAGGAAACCATAATTAAGACTATAAGAGGACTGCCTGAGCCCAGGGGTTGAAGACCAGTCTGGGAAATTTGGTGAGACCTCATCTCTACAATTAAAAAAAAAAAAAAAAAAAAACTAGCCCGGCATGGTGGGGCGTGCCTGTAGTTCCAGCTACTTGGAAGGCTGAGGTGGAATGATCGGCTGAGTCCAGCAAGTCGAGGCTGTGGTGGCCATGAGTTTGCCACTGCACTCCAGCCTGGGTGACAGAGTGAGACTTCAACTAAAAAAAGAAAAAAAAAAAAGGAAGGACAGTCATGATAGGATACATTTCATTGCATGAAAATCATATGGCCATATGATTTGGCATTAAGACCAAAAGTTATACTCGGAAATCATGTCAACTCATAAATCTATGATAATCACATGTTTAATAATTAGTAAATGTATGTTGAAAAGGAAAAAAATGGTACTAAATAATTCTCTCACTGTTTAATCGGGAAAACTTTTTTCTCGTAAGAGTGGCAAAAAAATAAATGCTCATCAGAATCATGAAAGATAAGGTAAGATTGAAGAAATATTAAAGGCTGGGGACAACTGAGGAAAAATCACTCCCAGCTTCATGGCGAATCCTGGATCAGAAAAAGGACATTAATGAAAAGTTGGTGAATAAAAAAAATTCATTAATTAAAACTAAAATAATAAAATGTTAAAAATAAAATTAAAAGTCCATAAGTTAGTTAATATTGTCCCAAAGTTACTTTTCTTTTCTTGATAATTGTACTGTGGTCAAGGTAAGATATTAACAAGGTAGAGGAAGAATGTATTCTTTGATGTGTTTTTTAACCTTTTCTATAAGTATAAATGTATTCATAAGAATAATTTAAAAATAGACATGAGGAAAGGTACTTGCAGCTCAACATAGACTGCCGTGTTCAAATCCTAGCATCCCCACTTAGTAGCAATGTGATTTTGAAAAAATTACTTAACCTCTCTGATACTTATAGTCTTTGTACATAGGTTGGAGATACTAACAGGCTATACTTCATATAGTTGTACAAGGATTAAATAAGTTAACATTAGTAAAGTGCCTGGCATATGCCCAGCACTGTAAAAGTGTTAGACAAAATTAAATAAATTGTTGCTAAGAAGAAGTGTTAGCTAGTTAAGAGTGCAATTAGCTAAAATTGCAACTGGGTAATAAAGTATCCAGGGTCTCTAAAGAGAGAGAAAGCTAGGAAAAATAGGTCATTGAGAGGAGGATCAACTTTGGACAAAAGAAAGAATACTTTTCCACTGAAGCCAGAGGAAAGAATGTGAGGTGAATGTCTAATCGTGTGTATCATTGAAAACAGGAAGTGGAAGTTGAAGGAATTTCTTATCTAAGAAATGCTTTTTCTTTTCTATAAAATGAAAGTAGGATTCTTAACTAAAAATAAGTCAGAGGAGGGAGTTCAAGCAGGTGGCCTGTGTGTGTTTGTGATTGGGGTCAGAGAAACCTGGGGAAGGTATGAAGTCAAGTGATTTTTGTGACATGCTGACAGTGAAGTTCTTGTAAATAGACTGATAATATTTGCTAGATGGAGAGCCGTTATTTATGGAATTCTCTTAGGAGGATGCTCCCAGTTTACAGTTTCTTATGATAAGAAAACCTAGGTTCTATGGATTTATGGGACATGGCTCTCTGGAAAATGTCAAGCAAATTGGGTGACTATTTGAGGTGTAAAATGGAGATATTGCATAATCTAAATGCCCCTTGCTATATAAAGTAATAACCCATGAGCACTTCTTCGAAAATCTGTTCATTACTCTGAGCAAACTCTGTGCACATCTAATGTAAGAATGCCAGATTCTGAGAACCACGCAGACGTCTCAGATCTCTCTGTGCTTCACCTGTGCTTCTTGATTGCTTGTATTCTTGAAATAAATAGCAAAGCTTGTTACTGGAGAAGGTTTCTCATGTATATGAGTTGATTGGGCAAATCCTTTGGGTTAGCTCAATGAGCAAGAAATAGTGGAGCAGGATTTAAGGAAATTCAGTTTAAATAGAGCAGGGCATTGACAAATAACACATAGCTGGGCAATGTTGGAGATTCATACCGGGCTAGAGGCAATGAACGGACAGGACATCAGTCCTCATGGACAGGTCATCAGCCCTCATAGACATGTGGTTTCCCTAGCAGTGCTCAGCATCCTGAATAGAATAAGTGGGGGGGGGGGAGATGGCTTAGCTAATGGAATTGGGATTTTCTTAAATGTCAGTGTCAGTCAAAACTGAAGGATAAAGGAATTGAGGGCAGTAGTTTAAAAAGTGAGAGGCAGAGACAAAATGGTTGAAGTGAGATACAATGTGGCCAAGACTGAGTAATGAAAAGGAATAAAAATATAAGAGGTGTATGGCATAGGCTATGGAGAAAATTATTGTCCTCCCACATCTCTTGAAAAATGTATCTAACCTATGTTTCAATTTCCCCATATGTGAAATAGAATAATAATTCTTATTCACATCTAATGACTTAAATCTGACAATGCATGTAAAGTACTTAGGACAATCTAAGTGCACAACAAATTGTCATTTATATTAAGTAAGTAAAATGAAAAATTATAACATAAAGGGTACCTGATCCTAAATCAGGGGAAGTGGGAACCATTTGGAGGCCCAAACTTCCCCTGCATATAGATTACTTGTGTACCTAATCCTGAATTCTACCTCACATCTCTATAATAAAATAAAGTTATAAAAAAAAAAAGAAAATGAAAAGGTTAAGAGCATCAAGGCCTTGATGAAGTAAAGGCATAGCAGCAGAAATAAAATATTGAAAGAATCTTAAGTTGGTCAGAGGATGGAAAACTAGAGTTGATAGTTTTAAGGATGAACCCATTCCGGGAAATAAAAAAGTCCAGTATGGGGACTAAGAGTTCATGGTGATTAAATGTATAGTCTAGCTGGATGCAGTGGCTCACGCCTATAATTCCAGCACTTCGAGAGGCAGAGGTAAGAGGATTGCCTGAGCCAGCCTGGGCAACTTGACCAGACCTGTCTTTACAATAAATCTAAAACTTAGGCTGGGCTCAGTGACTCAGCCTGTAATCCCAGCACTTTGGGAGGCCGAGACGAGAGGACTGGCTGAGCCGCGGGTTCAAGATGCACCCGGGCAACTTGTCTCTCCAATAAATCAAAAACTAGCCAGGCATGGTAGCACACAACTGTAGGTTCAGCTACTTGGAAGGCTGAGATTGAAGGATCGCTGGAGCTCAGCAGGTCGAGGCTGTGGTGGCCGGGAGCGTGCCACTGCCCTCCAGCCTGGGTGACAGAGTGATACCCAACTCAAAAAAAAAAAAAAATTAGCCAGGCATGGTGGTGCACACCTGTAGTTCCAGCTACTCAGAAGGCTGAGGTATTCTATAAAATGCCAAGCATCCAAATATTTAGAAATCAATTTTTTCTGGTTTTGGTTTCTAATTTTATGGTTGAATTTTTCTAGCTTCACATAATATATTTTGTTATTGTATTATACTTTATATAATATTACTATATCTTATTATATACATTCACACAATAATATAGTGAAACACATTATGGTTTCATATTTTATAAAATTGTAGTCAGTGGATTTTGTCATACATTTCATCAAAATTTTTTGTTTCCAAATTTAAAAAAGAATGGGTTGACAGCTGTTTCTACTATCATTGTGGACTGGTGGCCAAAATCCTTTCTGGAGTTACAGTGACGATAACGTTTCTACTGTTTAACTCTGTCAACAAATCGATATGCTATTGTGTAACATTCCTCTTAAAGTCTAAATGCACTTCACCTTCTTTTCTTGGTTCTGCTCTCACATCTGCCCCTTTGATGCAGAATTTGACCAAGGAAGATTTATTCTCTGACCTCTTCTATTGTCTCCCCCCTAAAATAAATTATTACAATCCAAGTAATACATGCTTATTCTAATGAATTGTGATGGTTAAATTTATGTGTTAACTTGATTGGGTTAAAGGGATGCCCAGATAGCTCATAAAGCAATATTTCTGGGTGTATTTGGATATTTTCAGAAGAGATTAGTATTTGAATCAGTAGACTCACCATTATGGGCTGGCATCATCCAATCACTTAAGGGACCCAGTAGAACAAAAAGTCAGAGGAAATGCAAATTCTCTCCCTCTTTTTGAGCTGGGACATCTATCTTCTCCTGCCTGTGGCAACAGAGCAGGAGACCAGTTTTCCTAGTCTTCTAACTTGAAAGTGGATTATTATAGGACTTCTCAGCCTCCATAATCATGTGAGCCAATTCCCATTGTAAAAACCCCCATAGCTATGTATACATAGAATCTATGCATATCTTATTGTTTCTGTTTCTCTGGAGAACCTGATTAAGAATGCACTAATCAAATACCACAAAAACGTTATGATGAAAAGCAGCAGTATTCCTCCACTTAGTTCCCTATTTCACTTCTATTCCCCAGAAACAACCTCTTAACCATTCTGTTTTAATAACTCTGAATCATGCTTTTCCATACCTTAGTTTACTGATTTAACAGAAAGTTGACTATTTATACACTTTCTTTTTCCCATGTTTGCTCCCTTCTCCCAATGTTTATAATTAGATCATTATCTTCCATTCTCCCATTGCTTACATTTGTCACTTTAAATAATATCCTGAAACCTCAGATTCTTGTTCTATGAATTTTAAGTGGACCCTTTAACGCTCTAAAAAAATGAAGATACTTGGCTCCTTACTCTTCCTTCTACTTTTCTTCCATTACAATGTCCCTTTCATATCTCACCTTCTACCACCTACCTTTTCCTTTTATATTTATTTCTCAGATTGTTAGCATTTACCTTCTTGCAATCACAATCCAGGTTTCTGTGCTTTTTCACAGATTGACTTTAAGTATAATGACCCAGAAACAGCACTTGCATTATCATCATTATGTAAATATTGCTCAAAGTTGGAGTAGGTACTATACTAAGATTGCCTTACTTTTTCTGTGGATCTAATGTTAAGCCCAGGTCCACTTGAAAAAAAGATTGTGGTGGCTTTATAAAGTGTCAGTGTATAATGTGATCAGCTGGGCTGAACTGTGGTTTCCAGAATTCCTCTCTCTATATGATTCATGCTAGGTTGGGCCACCAAGGACATTTTGTGTGAGATTTTGAAGACAGAAGCAAAGAAGTAATTACATTGTTTTTGTGCTCAGAAGATAAAGCAGTGGCAACAGGAGCTGTTTTAGCTCTCACATGCTTGCTTATTTCGTGGCTCACATGGCTGGTGATGAGTAGAAGCCCAGCCTGCAGCTGCCTCATCTTTCCCTAGATCTTTTTTCAGTTTCTTCTTCTTCTTCTTTCAGTTTCTTCTTCTTCTTTCAGTTTCTTCTGTGCCAGATGTGTGTTCAGCTCCATTACAAAAGGTGCCAGCTTATTTTACCAAACACACATACCATCAAAGTGGGAGGTGGTAGGAGACTGTTACAATCCCAGTCTGTCCTAGTGGATTTCAGCTCATGCTGGTGACTTCCAGCACACTTCTGCCACTATTTTACACATCTTCCCTTCCCCATTGTCTGTCCTGCAGACTTCTTTAAGTTCCAATATTGGATGCCAGATGTCTCATGAAAACTAAACTTGTACCATTGTTTGTGTATGTATAACTAATACAAAGATTGCTCCTAACATCAATTTCAAATGGATTGTTTTAACATTCTGTAATTGCTTAAAATTGTTTCACATCTTAATTTGCTTTATATTATTCCTGACATTTATAATTACATTTCTTGGTTCCTCAAATTTGTTACCTTATAATACTTACATTCTTCCTTCTTCTTAGTCATATTATCTGTAGAATTCTCTTTCCCTCCCCATGAAGATCAACTTCTTAGAGTCCTCTCTCTTTCACCTCTAATCCAGGACTCTGCAAACTATTATTCTGGAATTTCTTTGACTTCTTTACTAGTTAGATCAACTATTTCCTGGGTTCGATATCTCCTTTCTTTATGTACTCTCCTGTTTTGCTGAAATACATCCTGTTAGTCACAGAGAAAATGTTGAAGAATACATTTTTTGCATTTTGCATGTTTATTAATGTCTTCGGGCTGAGTGTTTTGGCTCACATTTTGGGAGGCAGAGGCAGGAAGATTGCTGGAACCCAGGAGTTCGAGAACAGCCTATGCAATGTAGCATGATCTTGTCCCTGCAGAAAAATCAAAAAATTAGTCAGGCATGGTGGATTGCGCCTGTTGTCCCAGTTACTTGGGAGGCTGAGGTGGAAGGATTGCCTAAGCCCAGGAGGTCCAGGCTGTAGTGAGCCGTGATCGTGCCATCGCACTTCAGCCTAGACAACAGGGTAAAACTCCTACTCAAAAAAATAAAAAAAATTACTTTCTCATTCTGGTCTATTTTCTGGGAGTTTATTAAAAAAAATTTATACCTTAATGGTCATATTTTAACCCGTAAAGCACTCTTTTATTTTCTAATAGCCCCTCTTGCATGGCCTCTTTGTTATTTAGTTAAGAATGTAACATGTTTTGGTTCTCTGAGTATATTAAAGATACCAGGTACAATGGAAAAGACACTAGATATGAATTAAAGATCTAGACCTTGATTGTTAAACTTGTGAAATGAAGATAATATTAACTATTCCACAAGATTATTAATATCAAATGAGATAATATAGTTTGAAAGACTTGTATATTATAACATATAAAATATAACATTGAAAAGAAATTTAAGGCCAGGCATGGTGGTTCATACCTGTAAACCTAGCACTTTGGGAGGCCAAAGCAGGAGGACTGCTTAAGGCCAGGAGCTTAAGACCAGCGTAGGCAACATACCAAGATACTAGCCCTAAAAATAAAATAAAATAAAATAAAAATTAGCCTGGCATGGTGGCATGCATCTGTAGTCCCAGTTATTTAGGAGGCTGAGGCAAGAGATTCACTTGAGCCCAAGAGTTTGAGGCTGCAGTGAATGATGATCATATCGCTGCATTCCAGCCTGGAGGACAGAGTGAAACCTTATCTCTTAAAACAGATTTGTCAGATTAATACATATCCCTACATGATAAGGTTTCTGACCATGACAATTAAATGCTTTTCTGAATCTTCCTTTATAGTCATTGCCTTCTATATTGTTTCATACACATACAATTTCAGCCACATTACACAAAACAATTTTCTGAGTTATTTTTCTGTGTCCTTTGCTATCATATATCCCTGTCTTACCTTTTTCACATGGTAAATACTGCCATATATCCCCAGTATTCATTTTCCATACCTTTAGTAATAACATCCTTAGTTTTTAGCAAAACACACTTCTTCAAATCTCTTAAGGTTGATTATGGAGATTAACAGAATCTGTGTATGCAACTTTTGGTAAGTGTTTGTACATAAAGAGGACATTTCCTTCTACCCTACTGCCTTCTCCTTTCCCACTGGCTGGAACACAGACACGATGAGTGGACATCGTGCAGCCATCTAGACCTGAGTTGGAAACTACACGTGAAGGATGGCAGAGAAACAGCATAGAAGGAGCACCCTGCGTGCCCACCTCTGGAGCACAATGCTAGTGCTAGACTAACCGTATCCTAATTTATTTTATTGGAGAGTGAGACAATTTCCCAGCTTGTTGGAACAAGGTTATTTTGAGTTTTCTACTACTTGAGGAGCCTAACCCTGACTAACACATTCTCATCACTTCTGGCCTTTTGGCTAACATCAAACATACTAACTAATACACTCCCAGAGGACATGCCACTATTTACTTCTCTTTTATGACCCAGTTAAAGTATCACCTTCTCCAGTAAGCCCTCCTGATCAGGTCTCCTGGATCAGATTTAATGCCTTATCTCTGAAGTAAGTTTTTCATGAGACAAAGAACCCCATTTGTTTTCTTTGCCACTGTATGCCTAGTGTCTAGAACAATGTATGGGGCATGTTAGGTAGTCTTTAAATAGTTGTTAAATATGCATAACACTATGATCCTTAGGAATTTGTGGTTACCCCAACTACAACGTAGACAATTTTGCCAAGCCTCTCCTTCAACTCAAATTACAAACCCACTAGTGAGTAAAAGCATGTTTGCCATATCACCTATTTAGCTCCTTCATATATGGTACATGACTGACAATTCTAAGAACAAAATTAATAACATATAAAAATTAAAATTTTAAATGACAGTATTTCAATTTGTGGTAGTCGAACTACATCAATACCTCCATCCAAAAATAGTGCTTCCTCTTTTCTGATGATACTGAGACAATTTAGTGACAGTTTTTATCAAACACTATAGAGCAAATTGCAGTCTGACTTTTGGCAATTTACTCAAATTTCAAACCTGTTTTTGTCATTCCTAATATGGGGTTTATATTCACCACCTTTGGCATCTTGGACTGTGCTTAACACTTATGTTCAGTAAGTTGCAGCTACAACTCTTGTAACGACTAATAAGAAATGCTGTCTTTAAAACCTAAAATTTTATGTACAATTATTTATTCAATAAATATTTTCTTGGTCCATATAATTTAACGGTGATCCAGATTCTGGGGACACAAGATCCATGCTCATCTTCTAGGAATACAGCCAGGAAACAAGAAATCACAACTGTGATGAGAGCAACTGTGAAAGAAATGCAGGATGTTGTGACCACTTGCCAATGAAGACCCAGTCTCAGGGAAGTTGGACACCACCTTCCTGAAGAAGCTGCCGTCTGCAGGTAAGTGGAATTCTCCAAGTGAAGAAGAGTGGGATGGAAACAGGAGATAGGCAGAGTTATCCACATGTGTGGATACCATATTAACATAACACCATATTAAAAGTCAAGGGGTGAGCACGTGATGAGGTGGAGAAACTAAACAAGGCCACCATGGCTGCGAGTAAGAGTGAAGGAGGGTGATGGGAAAAGAAGTTGCTGAGGTGGGCAGGGGTCATCTTAGGCAGCATATGCAGGTCATGATGAGGATTTGGAAAAGCTATTGCAGGGTTTTAGGAAAGTGAAAGGGACTTATGGGTAGATTTACATTTCAAAAATTACTCTAAATATATTACTCCTGCTCAAGCTAGCTTTACTTTTTAATTTCTTCATACTTTTTGAAACTCAGTTTAAAGGACCTATCCTTGGGGGTGCTCCTTGATACCCCAGATTCCACACTTGATGTTTCCTTTTCAGAGTATCACAAATAGAATAGAAGAGTTAGTAACATAAAAAATATCCTGCGTGTAAATAGGTTACTTTAAAACAAAATCATTTAACGTGTATTATATTTTCTATTTAAATAAATTCTATCATGAAATTTTTGAAACATAATCACCTCTTAATTTTATTTTTAGTTAAGCAAGTTCAAGTCTTACAAGATTTTATTTTACTGTAAATCAATATATGTGGATATACACAAAAGTGTATATGAATGGATATAATTTTAAATATTTAAGACCATATGCATATGTGCTTTTAACATGTATTTTTAGGATAATAGGTACAAGTACTATTTTAAATTATAACATGTTCTATTTGATGCAAGGGACTGAATACACATAAAAGTCATTTACTTAACAGTCTATATTTTGTATTTTAAATATTATCAAATTATAATAAACATATTTTTAAGAGTAAAAATAGTTTACTGAGTTTTTCTCATCAAATCATGGCAGTAGTGCTAAAGCCCTTTTGATTTCCTTCTCTCGTTAGCACGCCTAGCATTTCTTTCAAATATTGACAAATCTCTTGTGAACAACATGTTTTTCCCATATGTAAGATGAACCAATTGATTTTTTTTTTTTTTTAGCAACAAAAGTCAGATTGTGGGAGAAACTGGAAAAAATCTGACATATGAATCTTAAATTGGCAAGGCGAGTGTAACTGAGAAGTAAAGGGTTATGTAAATGAAGGAGGTTAAGACCTAAAAGGTTATGACTCAGTTGGATCATTCTCATTATGGAAACATTAACATAGATGAGTACAATCTGCAGGCCAGCTCATTCTAAATTGCACAACTGCACCCAAGGGAACTGAAATGATTTCTATAGTTTCCTTAAACATAGAGCTAAACAATTTAAGTTTCAAAGAGTTGCTGTGTTATTTAAGAGAACTGTTTAAACTTCAACAGCACAATATTAAACCAAAGAGATTTTTTGATCTATTACTCATTTCCAGAGGGCAATGAATTTATTATTCACATGTTCTGAATGAGCTTGCATCAATCACTACAAGACATTCCATCAAGTTCATCTTGAAAAATGAAATGGCAAATGCATTTAAATTCGCGAAAGTCAATTTTGGGCAATTGACTATAATTAAGAATATTCACTAGGATGAAGTCTACTAGATTCATGAATATATAAAAAGGAGCCTTTAAAACATTAAAAGTTCAATACCAGAGTTAGGATGTGAACATACAACTGAAAAGAATAAGATTGAAAGAAAGGTTGTGTGAGTTTATGAGTCAATGCGTGAGTGTGAATATGTGTGAGTATGTGGGTGTGTGGAGTGTGTGCACATGTATGCATATATAGAACCACAGTTAAGTTTACCAAAAGAATGAATTATAATTCTTTCTTCCTTACCTCCACCCCCCACCACCTTCCAAGAGTGGTATATTCTCCATTCTTTCTTCTTCCATAAAATAAGAACCTGGAATCTTGGGAGCTTATACCTAAATTGTGGAAAATTTACAGAAAAAGTATTGAATTAAAAAGAGCATTCCCAGGAGCTGATGATAGCAAGCAAATTCACTTTCTGAAATCAAGCCTTCAGAGAGAAGGTTTCCTGCCATCCTCTTGAGTGGACACTGAGGAAAGAGCATCCAAGTTTATCATTCCTGAAAGCACAGGACTGTCAATTCAGAGCAAACTGTGTCTACTTGTGAAGCGGGTTTTTTTTTTTAAACCATTAATTGGAAGCTTCAAAAGATGGAGTTTTTTTAGAGCAGTTAAATTTGATGCCCTGAGTTTGCTATAGTTCCAGTAACACCTATAAATGGCTGCTCCCCAAAGAGTATCATATTAATGTTGCTGGCAGGCACTGTTGCCAATTTAATTAATACTTTTCACTGTACAATCTTCAAAAGAGTAGCTCTAAATTTAACCAAAGCACTTACCATGATTTTAAAAAATTAACACATTTGGTTGCCTTTACTCTTCCAACAACTGTACTTGAGTCACTGCCAATTGTAGAGCACTGGTGTAGGTGCCTCAGGAATGTACAACCACTTACAAGAGCTGGAAGAAAAAAGTTCATTCAACTAAAACAAGGCAGAGTAAGCTGAATGCCAAATGTTGGACTCGAGGGTATTGGGACTCTGTGAAGGCAGGGAATATATTCCCACATCTCTTTCACACCATTATCATAATCGACATCCAATCATCTGTCCCTACTCCCTGTCCTCAACAGCCCAGGACTCACTTCTTTCCTGCCCACCCTAGATTCCAGCACAGTCTTCAGTTTCTTCAAATTCCTAAACTACCTGTCTTTTAACAATGTCCACTCTGCAAATTCTCGACGAGAGAACAATCCAAATTTCCAATGCATCTATTTCTAAAATAGGTATTCTTGATTCAAAACAACAACAACAACAAAATCCCCACAGAATAGTAGAGAATGATGCCACTACTACAAATTTAAGATGACTTCAGAGAGGCCTTCAGGACAACTTGTTAATCCCCTGACTTTCCTTAGCATCTCTCTGTCTTGTTCTCTCCAGCAACTATCCAGAACTTCCAGTCCCTGTAAATTCATCATTCACCCTTGACTCTTCACTCCTAGCCTTCACTCTCAGGAGATATTGCCTGAAAATGCAAAATGAATATCAAGGTCAGAAAGTAAGAATTCCCTCAGTGTCTGGTTCTCATTACTTACTTCCATGGACTATTTTTCTTCTGCCTTCTAGCCAAGCCTAATTTTCCATCTGGTGCTCTACAGCTCAACCTGTCTTCTTCAAGATTTTCTTTCAGCAATTTTCAGTTCTTTTAATCTCCAATTTGTTTTTCTCACTGGCTCATTTCCATTTGGTCTGAAAACTTGTAAGAATATTTTCCTTCTTTACAAATATTCCAATCATAATTCTGTGTGCTTTTCTATCTCTTGATGTCACTTCATTGAAGTCTATAATTACTACCTTTTTTCTGATTGTAAAGGTTCATTATAAAATATTTTTAAAACGCAGAAATGTATAATTAAATAAAAGTTGCTGCAATTCTATGGTCCGGAAATAATCATTTTGGTGAACTTTTAATCATATTGTTATAATTCTTCCAGCATTTTATTCTATTCATTTATATGTGTGGGATGTTTTATTTTGTAACAGAATTTTAGTTTATGTAAATATAGATTGAATTCTAATAGTTTCATTCAAATATACCAAAGTATTATGTTTGTCTCCAAGTACTTTTTTCTTTTATTAAATCAATATTTTTCATTATGACATTGTGGGGTACAGTTAAAGGTTAGGTATACAAATATGCTTCATTCAGGCTCCCTTGTTAATAACAGGTGTCTCCCCATCCCCAGACAGATGTTTACTACCATTAGTCCCATGCCCCTTCCCCCCTGTAGTTTCCCACCACTGTCAGTCATTTTCTTATGGTAGTACATTGGATGATCAAGGTCCACTATATGAGTGAGAACATGTGATACTCAGATCTTTGTTTCTGTGAGAGGTCACTCAGTATTATAGACTCTAGTTCCATCCAGGTTGCTGCGAAATTCATGATTTTGTTCTGTTTTTGTTTTTGTTTTTGTTTCTTTTTGTTTTTTGTTTTGTTTTGTTTTTGAATTGGAGTCTCACTCTGTCAACAAGACTGGAGTGCAGTGGCCGCTCCCGGCCACCGCAGCCTCGACCTGCTGGGCTCTGGGGATCCTTGCGCCTCAGCCTTCCGAGTAGCCGGAATTACAGGCATGCACTACCATGCCTGGCTAATTTTTTTTTATTTATTGTAGAGATGAGGTCTCGACCGCCCAGGCGGGTCTCGAACCTGAGGGCTCAGGCAATTCACTCACCTCAGCCTCCCAAAGGTGCGGGATTACAGGCTGAGCCACCGAGCCTGGCGATTTTGTTCTTTTTTATGACTGCATAGTATTCCATCGTGTATATGTACCACATTTTTTTAATCCAGTCCTCTTTTGATGGGCAGCATGGGTGGTTCCAGATTCTTGCTATTGTGAACAATGCTGTGATCAACATTTGTGTGCAGGTATCTTTTTTATAGAGTGATTTGAGTTCTTCAGGGTATATTCCCAGTAGGAGATTGCGGGGTCATATGGGAGGTTGATGTTTAGAGCTTTTAGGAATCACCACACTGCTTTCCACAGAGGTTGCACTAGTTTACACTCCCACCAACAGTGTAGAAGTGTTCCCTTTTTGCCACACCCTCTCCAACTGTTATTTTTTGAGTTATTAATAATTGCCATTCTGACTGGAGTTAGGTGGTATCTCAGTGTGGTTTTGATTTGCACCTCCCTGATGATTAGTGAGGTTGAGCGTTTTTTCATGTGTCTGTTGGCTGCTTGGATATCTTCCTTTGTGAAGTGTCTGCTCATATCTTTTGCCCATTTTATAATGGGGTTGTTTGCTTTTTTCTTTTCAGCACGTTTGAGTTCCTTGTAGATCCAAGATGTTAAGCCTTTGTCAGACCTGTAGTTGGCAAATACTTTTTCCCAGTCTGTAGGCTGTCTCCCTGCTCTCTTGATGGTTTCTTTGGCTTTGCAGAAGCTTTTCAGTTTAATGAGGTCCCACTTGTCTATCTTATCCCTTATCCCATATGGTGGGTTTTGTTCAGAAATTGGATGCCAGTTCCAATTTCCATGAGGGTATGTCCTTCATTTGCTAAGGTTCTTATGGTTTGAGTTTTTACATTTAGGTCTCTGATCCATTTGGAGTTAAAAAATACTATTCATGGCTGTATGCTAGTCCATTATTACTATAGCACACATTATTTTTTATGCTGTAATATTAACAATATTTTATAATAATTGTAAGTTTGATAGACAAGTACATTTAAATCTGTATTACTTTGATCATTGGAAAGTTGGATTTTATCTGTATTTATTGACTATTTTGTTTATCTTCTTTTACAAAATGACTATTATTTTTTACCCACTTTTCTATTTCTTTATTAACCTATCCATATTTAGTGTATTAACCCTTTTTTATATGTGTACCAATAATTTTCTGATTTATTATGTGTCTTTTCATTTTATTTATGAAGTTATTTATATACAATGCTTTTTAACTTAAATTATCGAATTTTTAGATTTATTCTGTTGCTTTTCTGCATGGTACATCATTCCTCTTCCAGAAAACCTACTTAATTTTCTTTTCCATATAGCCCTCAATTGTTTACATTTAGCTCTTTCACATCCCTATAATGTATTCCTGTTTACAGTATGAAGGGTAGTCCAATTTAACTTGATTTTTTTTCTACAATAATAATCAAAGATGCCAGCAGCATTTATTAAATCATCCCTGTCTCCACTAACTTGTAATATCATCTTTATCATATATTCTATTGGGCCATCCTGGTATCCCTTTCTTGTTCTTTTGCTACTTTTTTCACTATCTCGAACAGACTGTGTCCCACATTCCCTTATTAGTAGGCTTCTAGCACTTGTAGTAGGAGGCACTAGCGCAGAGAAGAGAGGAGCAAAGACATTCTTCCCCTCTTCCTGCCTTGGCTGGTATGTTGGGCAGAGGTTATATTTTTTTCTTTGGCTCCTGTCCCTGCTTTGACAGACCCATCATAACTTCCCCTCGATGACCCAGACCCTGGGCATAGGGGACACTCCACTCCCTCACTTTGAACAATCTATTGTTGTTCATCTTTGCGTGGTTTCTCAGTCACTTCTCACCTGTATAACCATATCCCATTAATATTCTAATAGATACACTCACGTGAGTAAACATAAATATATATAATGTTTATTGAAGAATTATTTGTACTAGCAAAAAATGAAAAAGAACCAAAAGTAAATAAATTATGATATATTTATATAATGGGATACTCTGGTCTTTATTAAAATATGGGGCGTGCACAGCTTTGAGAGCATAAATTGCTATACTGTAATTATTTTTGAAAATTTTGGCAGTATCTACTAAAACTAAATATATGAATACCTTATCAACCAGCAATTCCACTTCTAGGTATATTCCCAACAGAAATATGTGCATATTTTCACAAAAAGACATGTACAAGGAAGTTTTCAACAGTTCTATTTGTAACATTTTCAGTCTGGATATAATTCAAATATCCACTAAAAGAGAAATATATAAATTGTATTATATTCAGATAATGTGATATCACAATCAGAAAAAAAGTCACACCATTAAATGACTCTCTTAAATGTAATGTTGAGTATAAGAGACCAGACACAAAATATCACTGCATGATTAAATTTATATAAAGCTCAAAAATGGGTAATACTAGTCAATGCCAAAAAAATAACAACAGTGGTTACCTTTGGGAGATCATGATTAGAAAGGGGCATGAGAAAGGGATGATTTCTTCACTCCTTTATATTTATAATTGATTTTTTTTAAGTTTAAAAATGTATAAGGTAGATCCATATGTATTGATGTAGAAAGATATCCAAATTATGCTGCTAAGTTAAATAAAATAGTTGCTGAAGGGTGTGTACAGAAAGAGTCCATATGTGTAAAAAAAAGCATATATGTGTGTGGGTACAAATATATATTCATGTGTGAATGCACACATGTATACACATACACACATATAAGAAAGAGAGAGTAAGGAAAGAGTAAAAGAGAGACTTCATTTTATTCTTTTTTCCTATAAATACAAAATACTTTTACAACTAAAAAAAATTGTTAGTAAAAAACTCAATGGAATATTTGTGTTAAGTTGCATTAACACAATAAATTAATTTAGAAAAATAATTCTACCTTATAATATAGTTTTCCTATCCAGAAATATGGTTATCTTGCCATTTGTTCAACTCTTCTATTACATGATCCAGTCAAGATTTTAACTTTCTTCCTCTAAGTCCTACATAGCTCTTGAGAGGTTATTCCTATGCAATATTTATTTATTATTGCTCTTATGAATTCAATTGTTTAATATCTAATTTCCTCTAAAGAGACATCTACTAACCTTTTATCTACTTCCTTATTTTTCGTTTATTTCTAACCTGCTCAATCCTGATGAAGCTGTTCTGGCAGAGATTATCAGTTGCCAAGTATAACAGATGGCTTCCTTTTTTTCAGCATGACACTTTTAGATAGTTATTTATTTATTAATTCAACAAATATTTGTTGATCACTTGATGTATACTGGTGACAGTGCCATACACTGTAGGTTCAAAGATGAGCACAAGCTCTGATCTCAAATTGCTTTTACCTTTATGGAACAAACTATAAATGAGAGCTTGCAGCACAGCATGCAATGTGCTAAAGTAGAGAAAAACACCAGATTCTATGAACACACATTAGAGAGGCACCCAATCCAGGCTTCAGTTATTAGGAAACACTTCCAGAACAGATGCTATGCAGTTAAAACCTAAGTCTTATGAGGTAAAGATGAAAATGAAGAATATTCTAACCATGGGTAAAATTATTTCATAATCTGACAAAGGTCAAAATCAAGAGAAAGAGTAGAATATTTTAGCGTATTCATAGAAATTCCAGTAATTCAATATGGTTGAATATAGAATTTGAGGTAGGTAAATATCGAAAGTTAAACTAAAATGGTGAGTAGAGAGCAAATCATAAGGTCTTCAGTAACATTCTTGCTCAGTGACAAACCACTAAATGTATTAAAGATAGGGTTTGATATGTTCAAATTGGCATTTTAGAAAACTGAATTAAGCTTCATTTTGAAGAACAGATTGAAATAGCAGGGGCAGGAGTAAGAAACTCTACTCATTTAAGTAATCTGGACAGGGGAACTGAAGAAAAGTATTAGAATTCCAGAAGTCTATAAAGAAGTGAAAGCAAGATTTGACAGTTAACTGGTGGGAGAGGGAAGAGGTGAGGGAAGTCAAGGGTGAAAGCAAGATAAACAGAGTGGGTTGTGGCTCTGTTCACTATACGAGGGAAAGGGAAGAGAGGGTAATTTTGAAAGAGCCAAGCGTGAAGCGATGGCCAGTTTAGTTGGAGACACGTGGGGTTTGAGATGCTTGTACAACACAGTGGGAGGTCATGGGATCCATGAGACTGGTCTTCAGGAGACCTTCAGGAAGGAGAGCCAGCCTGGAGAACCACGAGCCTTTGGCAAGTGAAAACACAAGAAAGGATGAGATCACAGAGGGAGGAAACACAGACCAGCAGTTACAGGACAGACTGCTCAGTCCATTTGGGTATGGACCTTGCTTTTGCTACTTGCTAACTCTGAGATCATAATTAGATTATTTAATGTCTCTGTAAAATGGAGATAATAATATCTACCTTATAGGATTTTATAAAGATTAAAATATCATGTATAAAAATCACTTAAGATTACTATTGTTGTGGTTGTCACACGTTTGAAGACAGACTTTCATGACCTGTTACTGCTTTATTTTATTTTATTTTTAAACTTATTTAGAGACAAAGTCTTACTCTGTCCCCAACATTGGAGTGCAGTGGCATGATTTATAGCTCACTGCAGTCTAAAACTTCTGGGCTCAAGCAATCCTCTCACCTCAGCCTCTTGAGTACCTGGGAGCATAGGTATGCACCATCTTGCTTGGCTGTTTTTTAAACTTATTATTATTTTATAAAGAGGAGATCTCACTATGTCGCCCAGGTTGGTCTCGAATTCCTGGGCTCAAGCAATCCTCCCACCTTAGCTTCCCAAAGTCTTTTTTTTTTTTTTTGAGTTGGAGTCTCACTTGGTTGCCCAGACTGGAGTGCAGTGACCATTCCCGGCCACTGCAGCCTCGACCTGCTGGGTTCCAGCAATCCTTCCGCCTCAGCCTTCCAAGTAACCGGAATTATAGGCATGCACTACCACGCCCGGCTGATTTTTTTATTTATTGTAGAGATGAGATCTCGCTGCCCAGGTGTTGGGAGCCGGCCACGGAGGCCCACTGAGCGTTAGGGATCAGGAAGGGCCGTAGACCCTGAGACCACTAGGATGCATTTGGGAGCTATTGACCCCATTTCCTCCCCCTTTTTACTCAGCACTAACCAGATTAAGCTCCTGTGAGCTCAAAACATAGAAACTCAGATCAGGACGAACACAAGCTAACTTTAGAAGCTCTTGCTCCCATTCTTCCACAAACTGCAGTTTTGGCTTTCACACAACTTATAATTCAAACTCGTGTCACATTTAAGAGTCTTAGTATTGGTTACAGGCTTCTGGATCATGATCTTAGGATTTATTGAAGGTGTAAATTGTAGAATACAGTTTTAGAAGACAACCATTTTGTTGAAAGAATGTGGCTGGGTTACTTGCAGGTAGTCCACTGTGAACTTTGGACTAGGCCACATTCCAAACATTCCGGAATGGGCCACTTTCATTTGTAAAGTAAATACTTAAGCTTCTATAGAATTGTTTAGCTTGGCATAAATCAATCAGTTTAGGATGAAAAAGGTTTATAGAATATGTCAGTCACAGATTAGGTTATCCTTTGTTATGGGATTTTAAGATTATCATATGAAAAGGGTTTAAAGGCAATCATTGATTAAGTTTTCATGGATTAAAGTTTCTGGTGGGTGGGGGACGCCCCTCCCACATCTGAGTTTGTGTATAAAAGACCCGTTGTAATTCCCAATAAACACACATCACACATCGCTTCTGCACTAGACCGGAGTCCAGTCTCTTTCTTTTTCTCTCTCTCTTTCTCTCTTCTCCCCCCCAATCACCGATGCTGTCTCCACCTTTGGGGTACCCTGAACCCAGCTGGAGTGAGTCTCTGGCACCCAGGCGGGTCTCGAACCTGCGGGCTCAGGCAATCCACTCACCTTAGCCTACCAAAGGCGCAGGATTACAGGCTGAGCCACAAAAGTGAGCCACTGTACCCAGCGGACCTGTCACTATTAAAAATAAAAAAAAGGTAATGAAGAAGTCTGAAAAACGTCAGCCAGGAGGTCAGAAGTTTAGAGGGGGATAAAGTAACGTTCAGGATAAAGTAATGTTGCGTTACTCTAAAGGGACTGGGGGAGAGGGAAATTTCAAAAAGAAAAAGTAGGCAACAATTTACAGTGCAGTGATAGAGACAAGTTAAATAAGAATTTATTTTTGTATCAAAGTATCTTAATAAGCATAAATTCATTCATGTCCTAGAAACAAAAGCCAGAGTACCTTAGGCTGAAGAATAAATTGAAGGTGATGACAATGAATATGGAATTTATAGTCAGTGAGGGTGAAAAGAGAAAGAAGATGGGAGTTGAGGAAGAACAGATGAGGAGAAAGGTTGGCTGGTTGTTAATAAAGTAGTAGAAGTATGAGCATGTACATGCTGATAGGAAAAAATCTTGTGGTGAGAGTGGTGGGAGGGTTGGAGAAAAAAGGAGGAGGTAGAATAAGATGGAATTAAGGATACAGGAACAGGAAGGGCCTTGGGCAGGGGCAGGCCATCTTTAGGAGGGAGGAAAGGGAATGAGCAAAGGGGAGAGGCTGTGTGAAGAAAGTTCCATCTGATATGGTCTATTTTCTCTGTAGGTTGCTCTGAGTGAAATGTGCAACAAAGAGGTCAAAGATTTGAGGAGAAAGAAAACTAGAAAAAAAAATACTGTGGGAATTGAAAAAGGAAATCAATAGAGGATACTCAGAAAATTTTCCACATAGCTTTTACAACCCGAGTATGGTTGAAACTGACAATTTGTCAGACTTCAGTTTGTTGGTTTGTACTAGTTTTCTTCAGCTGTGTTCAGTAACCCAGGAAGGAGAATGGATCAAGTGGGCATTGAAATTGACTTAAACTTTGGTTTTGCGGGTGGATTCCGGGGAAGGAAAAAATATCAAGAGTTGAGAGAACTGGCAAGAAGAAGGTTCAAATGTTGAAGCAGAAAGTAAAGAAAAGAGGGGCCCATGGAGAAAAACAAAGAGAGCAATAAATTCTAGATCCCAATGGGGTTGAGGAATTAGTTGTGGTAAGAACTAGAAGGATAAGTTTCTCATCTGAGAGCAGGTTGTGAATATTTTGGTAAAAAAGCACTTTCTGATGAAAATATGGGGTGAGTTGGAGGCATAAAAGTGCCTACCTGAAATGGAATGAATTTAGAGATTATTGGTGTAGAAAAAACCAAGTTAACAAGAAGCGAGGCTGTACACTGGGAAGCCCGGTGGTCACTAAAGTTACCCTAAATCATGACAGGGATAGGGATAGCAATAAAGATGCATGTTGTATCAAAATATATAATAAATGCGATGTAGTGACTGGAAAGTCATGAGAGCAACAATGCTAATACTGCAAAAGTGTTATGAACATCAAAGGAAGAAAGAGGATCAAAAGTCCCTATGCCTGAATGTGGCATTGAGATGAGAATGTTGACCTTCCCAGGGAGGGAAATATAGGTGGCACCTGATTAAGACAGCTGCTAAAGAAGACTATTTTCACTGAAGGACAGGACATGGGATCAACAGTCTATAAAGAGGGTAAAGATATCGAAAAGGGAGACCAAATAAAATAAGCATTGTGGAAGGTGGTATGGAAAGGATTTAGATGTGGTAGGGCCAGGGAGAAGAAGTCTTTGCATGTGAGAATGAGAATAGGAAACCAAAACACACCGGGAAGCCTGTGAATGACAAGAATGTGAAGCACAGTGGGAGTCACTGATTGTAATGGTAAACGTTTTGTGTCTCAACTATGGAAATAAACTCTTGAATGGCCACTCTGCTTCCAGCTTTGTTCCTCTACACTTATTTTTCATGATGTATCTGGATTATATTATAAAAGCAGGATTCTAATCCTATCATTCATTCCCCTGATTAAAACCCTTCACTGTTTTCATCAAATCTACAGTGCTAATTGCAGACTCCTAAAATTAGCATTGTATACAAGTTTCTCCAATTAGCTGGCTCCAGTTCACTTTCCCACTTGGTCCCTCCTGCTACAGTGAACTACATGTTAGTTCTTCCAACTCCACATACCCTAAATAGAGACAAGGGAAAAAGAACATTCCATGTGGAATCAACAATTTGAAGACAGGCATAGAGATGGGTGCATTCCGAAATGTCAAGAGATGTAATTTAACTGGACTACAAAACATAATTAGATAATAAAACATGAAAAACATAAGGATTTTTCACAGCTATAACTCTCGAGTAAAGTACTGTCTCTTTGAAATGTCTTAGAAAATAGGTGCTGTCAATTTTTCTCAAGGAGATTAATCTTATTTTTACTAAGATACACTTGTCTCATGTTGCTTTTAATAATTACTGTGCACGTGACCTTTTCCTCATCTTCCTAAGTTTCCTACAGTCATTTCTTTTTTGATGTTGAGAGGCATATTGGTTAAGAAATACTCTTCACAGCATGTTACTCATAACAGGCACCTTGCAAAAATGTGTGTGAGTTTGTATATTTTTCAAAGATAATGAGGAGAAAGATTTAAAATCTGTTCAAATGTTTTCTGGCAAAATGTATGCGAATCGTGCCAAAAGGAATTGCATGTTGCATGCCTTCAATCTGTTTTTGAAGTATTTGTAGATACAGGCAACATCTGTTCCACTGGACAGAGATGTACTATAGTGCTAATAACTTTAGAAAGATCTGACTTTAAAAGTTTGTACTTGGACATTAAATATTTTTCAAACAGATACATGTTGAAGTTCTTTTCTACATAAACTTTAAAAAAATTAATCACAGACATAATAAAGAAAATATTTCACAAAATAAGCCAAAGTCTGAAACTAAGGAATTTTTTTTTTTAGTGGATTTAATCATATGTTAAATATGCCTAGTGGCAAAATACAATATTGCCGGTTTGCTCTGCTAAGCATAGATGGGCATGGGAGAGGGAAGAAGAATGAAGGGACCTAACTGTAACTATATTAAAAGAAGTTCAATAGTGGGCAAAAAGCAAAAGCTGTGTGATCTTATGAAGAAATGAATGTGAGTAAAAACAAAATCCAAGAGTATGAAAAATGATGAAAACTTATCACAGATCTGCAAATAAAAAGGCAATGATTCAGTAGAGCTTCTGGTCACCACACATTAAGATTCCACCTGGTTTGCAATTAGCGAACATTGTGCAACAGCAACAATCAGATTAATCAACTGGAGTAATGTTGTTCCAGAGAAGTATGTCTCTGATTTAAACTCTCTGAAAATGATATTATCTTTTTTTTTAAAGCAAAATTCATCTGTTTCACAATGTCTCACTGATAAATTACATGAAAGTGGTAGACATTGCTTTTATGGCATGGAGGAATGTCTTTGACAATGCGCTGATTGTCATTAGGCAGTATTTTTCAAATTTTAGGGAGCCATCAATTACCGGGTCATAAAATCCATTTGAGCAAGACATGACATTTTTTAAATAAAAAATAACGAAACAGAAAATATGAAATAGCATCACAAATAGTAGTAAGAACTGTTTGGTTAAAATTTTGTTTCAAATGTGTATGTGTGAGATCAGTATGAAATGTGTTTTTTATTGTAGATCACAATCAAAAAGGTTTGAAACTCCCTGTCAAAGGGAATATTACCATGGAAAATGTTGTGCTCACTCCTCTTTGGAGGCTAGCCTAGTTGCAATTTGGTCTAAAGAGCAGATTTACATCAGAGAAGATCACAAGCCAGATAAAATCTTTGCTATTACAGATTCTTCTGAGGGCCAGAAGTACAGAAAAGTTAAGTTGACTAAGGAATAATCTCAGGGAGGTGACAAATGGTGAAGACAAGGTTGCAACAAGCAACCTCTTACAACTGGAAGAGGCCCAACTGGACTTTGGATGAAGATGGGGATCTCTGTGCTCTTCCATAGACCATTCAATCTACTTATTTAAAGTACAAAAGGAAATTATATATATAGCAAGGTAATAGCTGATTTTATAAGCAACAAGGAAGGTATACCTTATTAAATATAATAAGCCGTGAAATCAGTATTTCAAGGTTCTACTGGTATCAGTTGCCAGATGCTACACATCTCATGTGGTTTCAGAATTCACATGCCTAAGGCAGGGAACATAAACCAGCATATCTGGTGAGTTGATAAGCCACTGTTGTGTAATTGGATGACAAATATAGTAGTACTTTGCTTATCTAGCCTGATCAAAAAATGAGAGGCGATGAGACTTGTAGAGATGATTAACCTGGGGAGGAGGATGACTTGAATAGAAAACACATTAGGATAGAGGCTTGACTTTCACTGTTACACTTTTGCAACGTTTGAATTTTAAACTGTGTACATTTTACCGGTTGAAAAAAATGATAATGTGCATTTAGGAAAATAGGTGTCTCAAACTAGTGTACTTTTTCGATAAACTAAGTTAAGCTCTGTATGCAGACACCTGTTGATTGTTTAGCCAATAACTATTTTCCTGGATCCTTTTTGCTAAAAATCTTAAATTAGCTCTTGGTTCTTGGTGGTATTATATCCAAGTCCCAGAAGACGAATCAAGATTAGCCTACACTAAACCAGAGATGGAACTGAGGTGGGCCACTGAGGTTAAGTATGCTGAGGTTTCTAGGAACGAGTTACCTCCCTGATTCTGAGGAAAGATTTCTCTGAGTCCTACCAATCTATCCCTTCTTCTCTCTTTGGACTTGGTGTGAAATTACAAGAAGCTGCAGCAGCAATATAATGCTCATGAAGGTGAGGTCTAGGGCAGTAGAGAAACACTTGACCTAGCACCCCGATATTGTAGCTCAGTTAGTTCAACTCTAATTGCTTCTATCCATAAATCATGAGAGTAAACATGAAGGTCTCTTGTGGTTGAAACTTTCGTTAGTTGGGCTTTCATTAATTTCAGCTGAACTGTAATTCACTGCTAACTGATACAAATGGAAATGTATTTTTTAGATTTAATAATTTGGAACCTTTTATAAAACATTTATCTACTGAAATTAAATAGAATACATTGATTTTCATTTAACTTTCACTTAATGATTTGGTATTGTCATTATTAGCATAAATTATTAGACTGTAAAAGACAAAAAATAATACAGATATGCATCTTCTTCATTGTAAATACTTAAGGACAGGTACCGTATTTTAGTCATCTTTGTATTGCTGACAATGCAAGCATAATGATAATGCTTTGCATGCAATGATGGTCACTTATGAATTAAGTATTTGTTAATTACACACTACATTAAAATACTGAAAATGCATACTAGTTCATCATCTCTAACTCCAAATCACTAGAGATTATAGATATATACATATCCACATATATATGTGTGTATATTCATATATAACATATATACTTAAGTGTATCTATACATTCCATGTACACTTATACCATATATATGTAGTATTCTATATATAGTATATGTATATGTATAGAATAATTTCCTAAGAGTGCTGCTGTGCTGGAAAATAAAGAGTGCTGTCAGCATAGTAGAAATTTTGAGGAGTTCCGAAGAGAAAACAAATAGAATCAGGCTGGCAGAAGCACCCACAACTTTGAAGGACAGAAGAGACTGCTGCATAGAAGAGTGTGACGCCACACACAGAAACATGGAGAGAAAGTCTAAGAGAAGAATCCAAAGGCAATTATTAAAGTATAAATACACCTTTCAGATTGGCTCCTTCCACCTTTCCTTTTTGTGCTAAGTATTGAGAGGAAACATTATCTACAACTAAAGCAAGAAACGTAGGCATGCATGTGTACACACACAATCTCTAAACACAAGCAATGATGATCAAAATTAGCTTTCATAGACAGGTAACCTCAAATACACAGATAAGAATATTATTAGAAATCATAAAACATTTGAAGAAAAACCAGTATGAAAGGAAGAGCAAATAATTTTAAGGAAACTTTTTTTTTTTAAATTTGAGTTGGATTATCACTCTTGACCAGACTGGAGTGCAGTGGCACGCTCACGGCCACCCGAGCATCGACTTGCTGGACTTGGGCTATTCTTCCGTCTCAGCCTTCCAAGTAGCCGGAACTACTGGCGCACGCTACCATGCCCGACTAATTTTTTGTTAATTGTGGAAACGCGGTTTCGCCAAGTTGCCGGGGCTGGTCTCGAATCCTCGGGTTCAGGCAATCCACTCACCTCGGCCTCCCAAAGTGCTGGGATTACAGGCTGAGCCCCCAAGCCCGGCCTGCAATTATCTAATGTAAGTGCCCGAAAGGACTGATATGAGGAAAACCAAAAACAAAAGGGTAATTAAGGAGAGTGCACTAAGTTGAATAAACGCACAGATTTTGTTTAAAATGGGCCAGCTAAGCCGGGCTCAGTGGCTCAGCCTGTAATCCCGCGCCTTGTAGAAGGTGAGTGGATTGCCTGAGCCCGCAGGTTCGAGACCTGCCTGGGCAACTTGGCGAGACCGCATCTCTACAATAAATCAAAAATTAGCCAGGCATGGTAGCGCACGCCTGTAATTCCGGCTACTCGGAAGGCTGAGGCCGAAGTATCGCCGGAGCCCAGCAGGTCGAGGCTGCGGTGGCCGGGAGTGGCCACTGCACTCCAGTCTGGGTGACAGAGTGAGACTCCAACTCAAAAAATAAAAATAAAAATAATAAAAAAATAAAATGGGCCATCTAATGCTAATAAGCAAGATAGATGAAAAAAGACAACTATATAGAGCCACTTGGAAAAATTCTAAGGAAAAAAAGGTAATTTGAAAATCCTTAAATCTTTAAGAAAACGAAGCAAAATATTTAAATTACAAAAAGATCAAACTCAGGTGGTAGACTTTTTTTGATAAAAGTAGATATCAAAAGACAATGTAATAATTCTGAAATGTTCCGAAGGGGGAAGATGTCTAAAACTAAAAGTTTAGGCAATCAAAAAAATTCATAGTAGGAGGAAAATATTGAAAAACTAGAAGGCAAAACAAATGTATTTATAACAAGAAAGTTTGAAAAATTTAAACATTTTAAAAATTATTGCCAAAAATAAAAGCTCAGACATACTTGTAACAGAACAAATATGAATGGGATAGGTGCTCCTATTAAAAATCAGAGATTTTCAAATTGAGTAAAAACAAATAAATCTATATCTAAATGAATGGTGTATACAAAAGATCTATCTAAAACAACTGGCACAAAAATATTTGAAACCAAAAAACAGATAAAAATATATCAGAAAACTGCCATCAAACAGAAAGAAAACAGGATAAAAGTATCAGTAGCAGACAAAACAGAAATCATGACAAAGTAATAAAAGAAAAAAGAACATTTATAAATATAGAATGAATAATATAATAAGAATGTGTGTTCCTTATCTTTTAAGTTCTTAACAGGAATATGCAAAGCAAAAACTGAGAGAAATACAGGTAAAAATAATAAATACACTAGTTTGCATTCCCACCAGCAGTGTAGAAGAGTTTCTTTTTCTCTGCATCGGAACTCAAGTCATTCTACAAAAAAGGAAGCTGCACATGCATGTGTGTTGCAGCTCTTTTCACAGCAGCAAAAACATGGAACCAACCATGCTGCCCATCAAAGCTGGACTGCATTTAAAAAATGTGAAATATATACACTATTGAAGGAATATTATGTAACCATAAAGAAGGACAAACATATGGACTTCACAGCAACTTGGATAGATTTAGAATCTATCATACTCAGTAATCTATCACAGAAACAAAGATCAGAGTACCATATGTTCTCACTCATAAATGGACCTTGAACAATTATCATAATACTATAAGAAAGCAATTGGCAGTTGAGGGAAACTACCAGGGGAGGGAGGGACAAACCTCACCAGCAAGGATACCTGCATAATGAACATTCGCATACGTAACCTTGAATTGTATCCCACATCTTCAAAAGAAAAAAAAATAATAATAAATGCAGAGTTATTAAAGTCAGAGGCTTTAACATCTTGCTCATAAATTGACGAAGTAAACTAAAAATAATTAAAGCTGGTTAGAATTCAAAAGCACAGACAGACCAGGTACAATGGCTCATACCTGTAATCCAAGCACTTTGGGAGGTTGAGGTGAGAGGATCACTTGAGCCCAGGAGTTTGAGACCAGCCTGGACAACATAGCAAGACCTTGATTCTATGAAGAATCTAAAAATTAACAGGGCATTGGTCTGCAGTACCAACTACTCAGGAGGCTGAGGCAGAAGGAACTCCTGCGTCCACAAGGTCAAGGTGGCAGTGAGCTGTGATTGTGCCACTGTACTCCAGCCTAGGTGACAGAGTGAGACCCCCAACTCAAAAAGAAAAAATTAAAACAAATTTTTTAAAAAAGCACAGAAAATTACCAAAAATAGTTTTATAATGAATATATACAGATCTTGGTACCCAAAGCAACATTCATTAAAATTTAGTTCACAAAAGAAATATCACCAGACAATATCCCTTCTTCTCAAAACAGCAAAATGATAGAACTGCTTTTTTAGAGATTTTAGAAGTTCTAGATTTTTTTTTTTAGAGTTAATAAATAGTTTCAAGGCATTTTTAAAAAGAGAAATTTTCCTAAATCACTATAAGAGAATTATATAACCTTGATACTTAAACTAGACAACAATGACACACACACACACACACACAAAACTATAGGCTAAGCTTTCTTTTAAATATAACTGCAAAACTTGTAAATAAAAATTTAAAAAATTAAATATAGCAGCATATTAAAGATTGGCCTAATACAGGAATTCGAGGAAGGCTCAACACTATAAAAATGTTTTGAACACAATTTATTTTTAAAAGATTAAAGTAAAAATAATCTGAATAAATACAAAAATCCATTTATTAGAAGTGACACCTAGTTATGATTTTTTTTCAATTTGGGAAATATGGAATATAAAGAGAAATTTTTCTTTTTCTTTTTTTTTTTTTTTGGGTTGGAGTCTCACTCCATCGCTCATACTGGAGTGCAGTGGCCGCTCCCAGCCACCGCAGCCTTGACCTGCTGGGCTCCGGCGATCCTTCCACCTCAGCCTTCCAAGTAGCTGGAACTACAGGTGTGTGCTACCACGCCCTGCTTATTTTTTGATTTATTGTAGAGATGAGGTCTCGCCAAGTTGCCCAGGCGGATCTCGAACCCCCGGGCTTATGCAATCCACTCACCTAAGTCTCTCAAAGGCGCGGGATTACAGGCTGAGCCACCGAGCCCGGCTAAGAAATTTTTCTAACTTGATGAAGACTATTCAAACATCAGCAATGGTAAGTTTAAAAATATAATGGAGAAAATAGTCACTATTGAAAATGTCAGATAATTAAAGAAAATATATAAGAATAAACTAATATAAATGTGCAGTAGCAACAGTAAAAACTTTACTATCGGACTTTTTTTTTTTTTTTTTTTTTTG